>NW_020798742.1:77049-273224 GCF_003344945.1 Aspergillus welwitschiae | reverse complement strand
AAGGCAGATCATATATATATTTTTGTTTTCTTTTTTATTCTTCTCATAGCGGCCATGCGCCGCCGAGGGCTTCCTGATTGAACCCGTCAATCTTGCAATGCCGAGAAAGCTGCAACAGCTTTAGTACATTTTGAAACCAAAATCGCGGGATGTCTGTTTTCTTTCTTTCTTTCTTTTCTTTTTTTTTTTTTTTTTTTTTTTTTTTTTTTTTTTTTTTTTTTTTTTTTTCGGCGAGGAAGTGCACAGCAGAAGATATCTTCTACCTTATTATCTCATCGAGAGACATCATCTTTGTCAAGCACCGATGCTGGTTCTTCGTCTGCGGAAGAGCTTGAACGTTGATCTTTTTGGATCGAGGTTTGTTGGTGTGCTGACGGTCTTTTTTTCTTTTCTCCGCATTCTACCATCTCAGCTGGTGGATGAAGGAGCGATGTAAAAGGAAAAAACGCTAGCTTATTGATTGCTTCGATCGTGTGATAAGATCGAAAGGCAGTCCCTTCTTATCCAGAGCTAGAACGCTGCACCAACGTATCAGCTGTAGGCGGAAATACGTTCTTCCTATTTATAGACGGCAGCCCGAGTTCTTGACAGTATCATCTGTATGTCTTCGCAGAGATGAGAATCATACAGCTGAGCTTTCGATTGCTGATTTGGAACAACTGCATCCGAGCTTTTTTGACTTCCAGCCGCGTTCTCCTTGAAACCGACGTCTACCAGATCAAGGAAGAAGTATGCGCATGCGAAAGCGAGGTATAAATTCGACGGAAAGAAGACCGTCATTCAGATGACTATATATCATTTTGCCATCCTTCAAGATGCAGCAGGGGCTTTTTCAAGTTGGTTCGCTTCCATAACGGTAAGATTTGATATGGATTGAACGGCGCATTCGTGGTTGGTATCCCGTTGTGCAAGCCGCCATTTATCCGAGTTGTGACTGAAACTCAAACGGCAGAGCTATCTTGCTTGAGATGCTCTTCTGCAGATTTACCAGTGGAAGAGTATATTTCAGAACCTTTTCCGATGATAGAAGTCACCCGCAATTGAGCAGTAGAGCGGAGATTGTAGCGATGTGACTCGTCGTCAAATTGGTGCAAGGCCTTGCCAATATTGAACGAATTCATTGCCGTACTGGGCAAGATGGATATATATAGTCGGTTAAGCTTCTCTGGTGAAATTTGTCGACTCCCGTGTTTAAGGTATAAGCAGTATTCGTGAAACTCTGCAAGAAGTCTCGGAAGATCGTAGCTGAACTCCTTCTTCAAACTTCGCAATTATAGTATGATCGGAATGAGGAGCTGGTAATGTGTATAATATGCGAGAACGAGGGAACAACTCGATCGGTCGAGAGTCTGGAAACAGGTAGGTTAGCAACCGCTTAGATGACAGCCAAGCTGGGTGACATTAGACTTACGGAGAATGTGAGCGCTTCCACGGGCACCAAGCCTGAAGAGATTGCTGGACGCCGTCTCGTCTGATCCCTTCTGGCGATTCAAATGTCACCACGCATTAAGTTGACTTCAAGGTGAGCCACTCTATATAAAAGTAGGTAATGGGCCATAGTGTGTCGCCGTGCTTTGTGTATATAGGCCAGAGAACGAAATTAATGATGGCCTTGATTTTATTTCACTTTCGTTCTTCAAATGAAGATTATGGTGAACTTCCGACCGATTGTCGTCTTCGTCTCCGACGGCAAATATCGGAGATAGCCATGGACGCGTTTTCTCCATGGGCTAACTGATCGCCCTTTCTTTAGTGGGTGTCTTTTTCTAGAGCGACCCTTTCGCTTCAGAATGACAGTTAACTGAAGAGAATTTCATACCGAAGTCGAGCTTGGATCGCTGAAATCGTAGCGCTTTCACTTTTCGACAAAACAGTGGCTCAAACCAATAGAAAACTTCTGCGTCTGACCTGAGCTGCCCCGAGTGGTAACCTTAATGTGACAGCCCGCGCAGTGAAACGGTAATCGAGAGCGATTTCCACATGAAAGTATAGTTATATCTCGACTATCTTTCCCAAGCCTAAGAGAAGCGCCCTCGTGATCTCAAGTCATAGCAAAGGCATTGACTCACTTGAACGATGAGATATGGGTGATAGAGATGTGGATGACGAGCGCTTGTGCTATAACAGCATGGGTTTTTATAAACCGGTTGAGTGTTTTGAACGACGTCGATATTTCCCAGCGTGATAGGCAAATCGGCCATGCTGAGGATTGTACGCAACCCCAGTTATTGCTGATGCGCAGCATCGAAAAGCAATCACATTTGCGAGAGTGTTTTGTGGTAGAAAGGTAAGCGCTTTCGCATCAGCCAGCATTACAAGAGTCATTTGTGATGCGCGTGGGCCATGGCACGGGAGATTGGGTGCTTCCAATCCTCTTCTTGGCTTAGAAAGCCGAATCCGTTAGGCATTTTTGTAGAGTTGGTTGTCGCTTTGGGATCAGTACACCTGTGTGTTTGGAATCTGGTGAACTCCTGATCGGCTAGATTTGCCTTCAATGTCGCGTGAGATTGAGTAGAGTATATCGTAGATAAAGGCAGCTGCGATCAGAATAAAGACAATATAGAAAGGATGCATGTGTATGTCCATGCAGAATGAGATCAATAGCCAGTCTCGAAGGGCTAGTATGTTAATGAGAGCGAGATGTCAACGACTTGAAACCATGGTCGTGTCTCCCGCGTTTTTGATCCCTGCGTTCAAGCAGGCAAGTGAGGCAACTGCGTGAAGCGTTTCTTCCAAATGAGAGTCTGCATCGATGGACTGAGAGCAATAACTACACGGTCTCGAACATCGTTTTGACCAAGCTTGGGCATGCACCGAGACCGGAGCCGGAGCCCACTACATAGGAAGATGAATCTCGGTTGTTAACGAGGTATTTAAAAACCGAATGTGCGTTCGCGACGAAGTGCCGTTGCTTTATCATCGCCCGAGAATTCCAGCCACTCGCAGTAGATGTTGCACTGGCTGTTTCCTATGTTTTGAGAAATATGGTCGCAACTGACCCGTTGGATGCATCACCGTCGGCCATTGAGCTCCATAGACTTCGACGCCGGCTTCGAGCAGATTGCGGGAAGAAAGAGCAATCGAAGAAGTATGTTCCCGGCAGGGTAAGAAGAACCAAGCATTGAGACAGGAAGCGTGATATAACGGTCGCTCGCATGCGAACTCGCTTGAATATTTGAAGTAGAAGTCGCATCGTTATCCAGAACGAGTGCCAACAATTCGACATTGACCATTTGGTGCAAGGCGTTTGCTGTCGGTTTCATTGGCATAAATACCACAGTCACTGTCTTTCTTGTGTGGCTCAGAGCGAAGTGTACCCTCGATAGTGCTATCTCTTGGTGGTTCCAAGGATGTTAAGCTGCACCATCGAACTTGGGACGTATTTGAGCAGATGATTTGTTTGAGAAATCGCCTTCAGAAAGATCCATCATCCCCCCAATGATGTCGAGGTTGAAGGCAAGCTCAAGGGCTCCATATATAAGATGAATTGTAGACTCCAGCTAGAGTTGCTCAAGCAGCCGTATATGATGAGCTTCGGCTTGCTTCTCGACGATGGCTCGCATGAAGGTAAGTCTGGTTCGGACGCTTATTCGACACCGCGCCTATCGATACAATCGGCAGATGCAGCATGGAAGAAGTAACTGAACATCGTTGTATGTTACGATGAGTTATGACAGGCACCATAGCTGCTATAAAATCGGCCAGGGAATGTAGCAAGGCTCACTAACCCCCTTTTCCAAATACATGCCATGCTTGGAAGATACCACGCTTGGAAAATACCATGCTTGGAAGATTCAGCGACGCAAGAGTCGTAGCTTGGTCGTTCAATTGAAGTGGGTTCGAGGTTTCGGAGGCGGTAGGAGATTTTGGATAGCTTAGGGAATGTGCGGGTGTAGATGGGTGAAACGAAGCGTCGGAACTGTAAATTGTGAACTTGATGTTATAGGCACCATCAGATATGGCATCGCAGCTGGAACCGAAATGATCGTTATAGTCTGAAATGGCCAACTTAGCGTTGTGCCGAGACACTGGGCCAAATTGTATATAGATTGAGTCGGAGATCACAGGACCGGTGAGAGAGTGACACTGAAGTCGAGGTCACAATCGATGTTCGAAGTCGCGATCGTGCTTCCGAGTGGCAATGACACCTACTAAGCCTCCGAGTGATTCCACCACCGATGACTTCTCGCTAGTTTTCTGCTATGATGTGAGGTTAGGCCATCCTACCTCACGTCCACCAGCACCATAGGTCGGCGTGTAGAGCGAGCTTGTGACGCAGACGCACTCTGTCATGGTGCATACCAGACCTTGGGGGCCTTCTATATATAAGGTGTTATTTTCGGTTTGTTACCCTTCATCGAACTTTTCAATGACAGTCGAACATCGTTCGAGGTGTCAAACCTTTATTTTTTTCGATGGGAGCATCGTCGACATTCTTGACGGCATGTAGATCGGCAAGAGGCTTTAGCAAGTTGAGTGAGGTCAGCCTCTCATCTACCAGCTATCATCTGAAGCCGACATTTTGCGACGGAACAATGCGGTGGCAATTCTCCAAGGAATTTATGCTGTGTGATTCCAGATGGCTGTGTCCCATCAACCGACATGATGCGACAGAATGATGCGTTCTGTAGTAGTTGGCGAAGACCGCCGTCGGTCGTAATTTCCCGGTAGCATGCTCGACCCCCTTTGACTATGGGTATTTGCAAGGTGAACAGACCGATGAGCTTTCGCAGCGACCAGCTACCATTGGAAGGCGAGGTATTGCGACGGAACAATCAGGAAGCTCTCGCAGACTTCCATTGCTGTGCATTTCCTGATGGTTACGTACCACCAACCCGGAGGCCATCGTCGTAAGTTTGGCGAGAACGGTGCCTTCCGTAGTAGTTGGCGAAGACAATCGCAACAGCAGTTTTGGAGAAAGTGATACCTTGCGTCGTAGTTAGCGAAGCCTGCCGAACGCAGTTACTTGGGAAAATGCCAGAGTATTCAACCGACGCTGCATATTTGGGGCATCTGACTGTCGCAGGAAAAGTCGTCCGTTCAATCTCCTTTGCTTTGTTGATGCTTCCCAGTTCGCCAAAGCATCTTCCACATTGGAGTATATATAGGAAAATAAGGTCGCGGTTCTTCGGAACTTGGCCACGAGGTACCACCAATAAGTTTTGTCTAGAACCACGGTGCGTCTTGGTCAATAGGGTTTGCCTCAAGCATTCACACCCCTTAACTTGCCTTCTCATTACTGTGGCTTCCAATGTGCCAAGGCATCGTCCACGACGTTGGGTTCCATCGTTTGTATATATAAGAAAGTTGACTGCATACTGCAAGTCCGATGCCTTGCGTCGTAGTTCTCGAAAACGGTTGGTGGTCGTAAAGGCTTTTGCCGGAGCCATCGTTATAGCGAGAGTTAACGCCTTTAGGCTCGTAGGCGTGTTCGAAGAGATGACTCCAGCTTATATATATAATAAAGTTAGGCTTCCGAGTGATACTGACTGCGTCCTACCAGTCCGATGCCTTTCGTCTTGGTTCTCGAACCACTCCTGGTGGTGGTTTAAATATTTTTGCCGGAGCCATCAGTATTGCTAGAGTTCACGTCTTCCATTTCGCTGGTGTTTGGACGGGATCTGACTCGATCCTCAACATTCGAGAGTAATGAGAGATGTATGCTGCCAGTCTGATGCCTTTCGTCGTAGTTCTCAAAAACAGTGGAGCGTTGGCACATGCTGCAACCAGACGGTGCAGTGCAGGACTTCGGCTGGAAGTCATCGACGCTGTCATGATGCGACGAAGCAATGAAGCGACGGAACGCTGAGGCCTCGGAACGCTGAGGCAACGGAGCAATGGCAAGATGAAGCGAGAAAGCGACGAAGCAATGAAGCGACAATCGTCGCAGGCAAGTCAGGTTCTTCAGGTTCGTCTTCGCTTTACTGCGGTTCCGATTTCAGGAGAGCCACGTCAACTGATAAGTTGCGTCGAGCGAATGCTTTCAATGTGCGCAGAAAACTAATATTCCTGAAGAAAGCCGCCTCGTATAGCTTCTTGATCGCCACGAAGGTGTATCCGTCATTCAGGCACCAGTCACGACGGAAAGATATATAGAGGCAGACTGGTGTCTGCGCAGCCGCTATATAGAGGAAGCAGTTCGAACACTGAGAGGAGCGAACGAACAAGGGACAATGTCCTCCAATGTCTCTTTCTTCCGATGCCATGGAGCTGAAGCCCGAAGGTAGCTAGCTGATTGAAGCCAAGACGTGGAATCCAGTAGGCGATGAAGCGTGAGTATATAGAGCGAAGGACTGACTTGAGTTTGTTGTTTCAATGGGCTGGTTGTTCGGCTCGAAGCAGTGAGTGGAGGAAATGTGTGGCAGCGGAGTGTCGAGAGCCATATATAGGAGACCGTTCAAACGCGGCATCGACCAGCCGGCGTCCCATCGCGATTGAAGTTGCGCGGATTGCTAGGATCATTGTCGTCGCAGTCGACGAAGCCTTCTGGCGCCTCGATAGCCTCTTCATCATTCTTCCGATATATAACATAGCCCAGGGAGCCGATGAAGCAGTGCTCGATCGGTTGTGAAGTCACGAGGATGTATTACTGTGTCGTTTTCGTCCCGATCGACGAAGCCTTCTGATGTTTTGGAAGTTCCTTTGTTGTTCTTCCGCTATATAGCGTAGCCCGAAGAGTAGATGAGCTCATAATGTTGAGAGCTGGATTTGTATATATTATCGAAGTACTGGATTACTTCATGGAACCCGTAGGCCATTCGAAGGCGGCCGATGAGCTTATGGTGTCTCGATATATATGGAGAGATGGTTGGAATTATACTCGCTATTTGCGACACTGTTGCAAAGCGTCGAAGTGTTGTAGACCATTTTGGAGATGGTATCGACATGCACCGGTTGGCATACTATAGATTGTACGTGGGTGAGCTGCCAGTGGTGTTGCTGAAGACTGGGCCAGCCAATCAAGATCGAGGAGTCCCGTACATGCAATCTCCACCGAATAATAGAAGGAGTTGAGAATGGTCTCGCATCGTATATACTGTGACAGGCGCGTTGCCGTAATCAAACATGTCGGTGCAGGCCTTCTCCATGGGGCTTGGTTTCAGTATGTCATAGAAATCACAAACGGCGCTACTGATCGCCGGGGTTGGCCTTCATGGAGACGATGGAGAATGAATGTTCCGCGGAGTTGAGCAAGCCCGTCTCAGAGTTGTTGAGGCATCATGGCGTGATTCTGTTACGAGAGACAATGCAATAAGGAGTCGTAAGAGAACCACGAACGAGGCGACTTTTGGAAAAGAGGGGGACACGAGTCAGAACTGCTGCGGAGATGCAAACCGCCCGGTCGGCGCGTTGGGTGGGGGGGAAAAAAGATTAATGAAAATTAGGATAAGGATAAGGATCAGGACAAGAAATGCAAAGTCGAATAAGCATAACAGGGCGCTTTATGCATAATAATCGAGGGGATGTGGTTGGATGGCCGAGGTACGATCTGCCGGCACAGTGAGCCGATCGAGAGCTGGATCGTCGCCGAGAAGAGCTTTTTCTTTCAACGCTATCCTGTCTTGTTTCCAATAAGAATGACAGAGTGGCAGGCTACTCGACGGACTTCATCCGAGGCAAGACCGGTGACCCAAAAGGTGCTCGTATCCCCATGGTGTGCCCTGATAAAGTGGGGTTAGTTTTCCTGAGTGGCTGGAACCAGGGGCTTGTTTATGCTTACTGTGGGTTTCTCGGTGTTAGGAGCGAGAAGATGCCGTGGCAAAGAGAGGTTCCCCGGCATGCCGAAGCCGAAAAAATGCCCATGACGGTCGGGGTACTCGGAGAAGCCGGCTTATGTCAAACCCATCGTAGCCGGTGTTTCCCCGGGGGGTTTTAGAGGCATGCGAGATGAGGCGGACGTTGCTTGCTAGTCGATCTCATCCCGCCCCAAACGTGAGTGAGGCCAACTGGACAGGCCCACGTGGCACCAAAGGGAGAGACACCACAAAAGAAATATCATAATGCAAAATAATAGAAATAAGAGAAATAATAACAGAAAATGACATGGTGTGACGTATAACGGAAACATATGAAGATCGTGCCATCGGAACAGACGACTTCTTGGGCTTGGTCCCCGCTCGCTAGACTGAATCTCCGTCCCCAAAGAAGAAAGTGATCAGGTGAGGCGATGGAGGGTCCCCAAAGCAAGGAAAATTACCCCTCCTTGACAGAACTATGTGTGATCTATGGTGGAGAGAGTGAGTTAGGCGTAAGAAACAAGTAAAAAGAGTGTGGAGATTACATGAGGGGCAGTATGCGGTGTAGAAGGAAGGCAGTATACTTTGGTGGGGATGCATCATCCATAGAAGGAAGATAGACAAAAGAGTGAGGTCACACCAGAAGGAAACAGATGGAAAAAGGAAAGACTAGAAAGGAAAGAAGGAGTATCGATAGGCCACACTAGCCATCTAAGCATCAAAAAAAAATGTGATGAAGATGAAGATGATGAAGATGAAGGTGATGATGATGGTTCAAAAGAGTGTATGATGAGCTGATGAGCAGTCAGATCGATGCTTGAGACCCTGCTGAGTATGGAGAGGAGGGGAGAATGCGAAGGAGAGATTTGGAGGGAGAAGGAAGGGCCTTTTATGCCTGAGAATCATCAGTCATCAGAGCCTGGATCATCGTTCACAGTCCAGTGCCTCCGTTCACTCTATACAAGGGAATCAGGGAGGAGATCGTGGAATGAGGGCTTCAAACCGTGGAATGAGGCCCTGATCGTGGAATGAGTGCCTCACAGCGTTACGCTGAACATCAGGATTCACAAATTTTCGTGGAATGGAGGCATCTCCGCCCTGATTAGGAAGTGGAGATGGTGAACGGTCGAGGAGTGTGAACGGAGAAAAGAGTGAACGGGACGATGCGACAGATACCATTCCACGGAGTCTCTCGTAATGACCATCACACTACCAGGACAGTCCGTATTGTGTAGCAAGAAGGGGTCGGGTTATTGTTCACGTAGCATAACGCGGGCCATTGCGAGCTGTTTACCCTAGGGAACTTCCGATGGAGTCACACATAAGATACGGGAATTGTAGGACATGGAAAAGTCTAATTCTATATCTATGATGTATCCCAAACGCCTGTGTAGCTAGAACAACAATCCAAAAGGCGTCGTAGAAAGGCTGACACAAAGAATGAGCGCTCAATATAGTGTATGCATATAATCGTTCACCAGAATTCACCGCTAGAGATGCAAGAACATTGAAACCCAAAAGATGCTGAGGCTAAATATGAGAGAAATAGAAAAAAAGGAAACAAGGCGGTGTGAGAGATCATTCAGACACATCCTCATCTTGACCCGGCCACATGATGTCCTTGCGGATAACGGCCCGGATGGCGCTAACCAAGACAAAGATAAACATGATGATGACACAGAGAGACATGGCGGTGGCCACGCCCTTGACGCCTGGGCTCTCAAACATGTTGGCCAGGGTGATGGTGGCAAGGGTGAAACCCGTGTTGGGGAAGACCATGGCGAACCAGTTGAGGTGGAAACCCTTCGGCGGGGATCGGACGACAGCAACAACCGCAATGCAGAAGAACCAGAAACTCAGGGCCCAAAGGAAGATGGCCGCACTGACAGCGAGGAACAGCATGACGCGTCCGTCAATAACAGCATGGGGATCACCGACGATCTGGAAATCATCAGGCAACGCCTTAGCCATACCAACCAAAGCGAGGGCAGTAAAGGCAGGTGGGCCAACACAGATGAACATGCCAGGCCTGTGTTCGGGGGAAGGCAAGCCGACCTCCATCAGTCGTCCGATGTAGTGGGCGTACATCATGAAACTGATCGAGAAACCAAGTCCCTGGAAGGTAATGCCAGCTATGATGATAGGGATACCGTCACTGGCCGGCTGGCCGCTTCCGATAACAGACGCGATGGTACCACTAAGCATGACAGGGAAGGCAGGCAAAATCCACGAAGGCATCATGGTGTGCAACTCGTATTTATGGGTGGCAAAGACAAAAGAGTACTGACCGACGGCGGTGATCATGGTACAGCCACAGTAGATCCAGAAGAGGACTTGGAGACACTTGGTAAATTTCTCGTTCGCGTCATCACCGAAGCACTTGTACAATCCAGTGATCATGGTTGCAATGGAAAGCCAGAAGGTCGGGAAGAAGAGACCTTCACGGTCATGACCGAGAGACTCCCACATATTCTTATGCAGGATGAATCTGATGGCCATGAGAGAAGTGACGATGACGAAGAATGCAAGGTTGAGACAGTAGACTACCCGGGCAATGTCCTTCAAGCCCTTGAAGTCATGAGGCTGGTTGACAATAAGGAGGGCCAACCCGCCGCAGCTCATGGTCAAGGTGTACCAGGCCCAGGTAAAATGGCGTAAACGTTCGCGGATCCCCACTGGACCTGGCTTCTCGAATGTATGGTTGACGCCTATTTCGGCTTCGTGATTGACAGATATTCCGGAATCATGGTTGGCATGTTTCTTGGTCTCATGGTGGAAGGTTTCCAGATCCGAACCAGACGAGCCAGGGAGGCTCGTTTCAACGTTCATAGTGCTGATCGACTATGGTCTATACGGTGATGTATAAGATATGAGGTGAAGGAATAAAAGATAGAGATAGAGAGAAGAGGTGTGAAGCAATGTAACCGATGGGGAGCAACAGCCACCGGCTTCCCTGCTCGTGAACCGTAGGAGGATATCAAGAAGTAGATAATGTCTGGTTCAAGTGCCTCGAAAGGAATGAGCCAGCCTTTTAACCAGGGAGGGGTGACCAGGCCTTAGCAAGCTGAGCGGACCCGTACTACTATTGTACACCGGGGGCCCACAGCGAAACAGCACGGGAAAACGTTTTGGGATACGGAGAACTGAATTGATAATTGTGGAGTGGATATGGAAAAAAAATTTCTGGTAAGACAGAGTGTTTGCTCAGGTAATGCAATGGCTTCTGGAAGAACCAATTGTTTCACGAGCTCGACTACCAGCGATGCATTGCACCTCCAACAGGACATTCCACAGGTCATATAAAACTACGCATCAACCCCTATGCTTTGGGGCTACAGTAAGGCAGTGCTTCTTGGGCTGCCAGAAAGATCGACCTTCAAGTGTCAACGCAGCATGGCCAAGAGCATAACAGCCGACCTGCAGGGGCATGGCAATATTGGTTGGCTCACCAGGCGAAGAACATCACAGTCTAGACTTCAGATAATCAGCATCGCGGGGCCCAATATCTAGGCGTATGTAATATCCCTCTTAGGTCAGGAGGATTAGGAAGCATAACAAAGGGGGGGCCATCATATTGCCAAGGCGGACAGGGATCCACGGGCACTCAGTCGAAGCATCATAGGAGGCGAAGGTTGAACATGATGGCTAGGGGAGCTGATGGTTCATGATCCTCAACCTTCCAGAGACTCTCTTCCGCCAAGCCATGCGAGGTTATGGTTCTGCATCAGTGGGTCGGTATGCATAGACAACGTCAACTGGCAGGCAAGCCAGTTCTGGGTAGAAGAATTGATGGTATGCGCCACGCACTGTGTTATTATTATCACAGAATTTTACCCGTTTTGAAGGGTTGGGGTCCGGAAATTCCCCGAGCGCGCGGACGTGACCATTGCCAGCATTTGTCACCGCAGAATCGCTGCCACATCAGGGACCACAGGTCTGAATCGGCCAAGAGACCTGTATAACTTCGTCTCAATTTTGAACTGCTGGTGGTGATTCTGAGTTTGATGAGGTTGCTATCGGGGAAAAAAAACTGAATTTTTGAGGTTTTGATTTTTTGCCCCTGGATCCATCCCGAAACCTTTTCGGCCCATTGTGAGAGTTACGACATGGGCCGCGACGGAGCGGCAAAAGGAGTGGCCAAACGGGAGGCAGTCGATGCTAAGCCCTGTTCGGACCGAGGATTAGGCACGGGAGACAGAGCCAGGGAGGTACGAGACGAGAAACAGCAGCAGTAGCAGGAGCAGGAGCAGTAGCAGGAGAACCAGAGATAGTACACTTACTCAGTCGGGAGGCAGTCCCAAAGACAAGGTTGGAGCTGGGAAAGTGGAACTCGATGGACGCCATCCGGGCCAATCAAGCGGGCAAACAAGTTGTAGTGCGCATCCAGGAATCTTCAACGTGCGCTGATTTCTCCAACCTGTTTCGCTCCCCAGACGAGCGATGGCCAAGAGGGGGATCGACAACGCACCATGGCATCTCCGCTGCCAAGTAGAGGTGGCTATAAAATGCCCAGAATATGGGAGAGGGAAGCGAGCAGGAAGGTTTTGCCAATACTATTAAGACTGCGGATGTGATTCTTGGGAAGAACTAAAGACGACCGCAACCCAAAGAATGCGATGGAGAGGGGGGAGGATCGGAAGTGGGCCCTGATCCATGCGGGTGACCCATGGATGGCAACAATGTAAAAAACCGGCCCATATACGCATAAACTGAGATCACCGGTGAGGGCAAAAACTGAGCCATTCGCGATGGGGGGGACAGACAGACAATTGGGAAGGAGAGGAAATGAAGTTTGTGGGAGAGTGAAATTTGGGCGGCGGAGGAAGACGGAAAAGCCTCAGAGGAAATCCTGGCTGGGCATCCTTGGCACGACTTTCCTCCGGAACGTTTACAAGATGGACCAGATAATCCAGACAGTCCAGATAGTCCAGATAGATTAGACGGTTAGAGATAGAACTGATCTTCTTCTTCCTCCTTCCCAAACTCAATCCCGATCCTCCCTTCCGTCTCTTGGATGCTCTTGGCCGGATCGCCGCCAAGCATGGCTCAGCCATTTATCAAGATACCTTAGACTCGATAGATCGTTGATGAGACTATCTCGGCGTTCTTGTCCGCTGGCGATCCCCTTCTTGTCGCCTAATCCTCGAGTCGTGATTCCATACTGTGACTGACGCCCTTATCTCCTCGCCTACTTCCTGGTCCTCCGGAGGTCCCTGGGAAATGTGATTGCCTACAATCTGCCAAGCCAGTGGCGATGCACTTCCTCATTTACCCCCTGGAGTGACGAGAGATGGAGCGCGAGTTTGATGGCCGCTATCTACTAGGATTCCGTCAAGGCGACGACATCGGCTGCAGATGGTGTCCAACGCCCAGCTCTTCACGGCAACCCGGTCGGCTTCTGGACCCCTGCAGATGGACTATGGCCTGCAGTGACACGGCTTGAATTAGAAAAACCTAATCCATTTCATAATAGGGAAAGTAAGACGAACGCTGTCCTCTGCAAGACACAGGTCAAATCTTAGGCAGACGAAGAATCTGGAACTCGCTTCGCGCGGCTTGGATCATCATGCAGAAACGCTAAACATGCACATGCAACCTGTCCCAAGACAATAAAATACGCTATCAGGATACCTCATTGCGACGCAAACTCAAGACGCATTTGTTATTACGCATCCACGATGGAGCCAGGGTAAATCATAGCAAATAATCATTCAACATCATATACACAAAAGGAAATTCGTTGTTGGCAGTGGGAACGATGAGCGCACAAATTTTGAAACAGACTCCATACACTTATCATTCATCCCTTACGCCAGGTCATGCATCTCATGCCATCTGTCGTGCGTTGTTTCTTCTGTGGGTCGTGCGTATCTGGATATACATGTAGGGAGGATGGACTGGAGTTTTTTGAAAGAATCGTATCGAGGAAAAGAAAAGGGGAAACGAGTGGAGAGATCAGACGCAATGGAAAGGGCATTCACATCATCATCCGATACACCAGGTCCGAAGCAAGCTCGGTGGTGGTGTCCAACAAGGCACGGAAGCCCCGCGCTGAAGGCTTCAATGGCTTGCTCGACGGATCTACTGGCGGAGAGTAGGCCGCCAAATCGCGCACCTTGCAGGCAGCAAAGTGCACGACCAGCTTCCGTAGCTCGTTATCCCGCAGCTGTGTCGCGGACGTGGGGGTGATCGGCTCCAGGCGAGTAGTCTTGGTGTACGTGTAATGCAGGAGATCAAGGACCTTTCTGGCCTTGGTGGTGTTGAGGCTATGCTGCTCCTCGTCCTCGTTCTCGATGCTCGATTCCGCGAATCCCAGGTACAGCAGGTCGCGATGGAGCTTGCGAAGACAGAGCTGGGCCAGCGCAGGGATCAGGTATCGGGTTGCAAAGACGTACAGCTTGGCATGGAAGACCAGGTATGGCAGCTCAAACGGGGACCGGGCAGACATGACACTTGGAGGCCTCGTCACGGAGCAAGAGCGGGGGTCGACGTAGTCGATGGCTGAGAACTCATCCCAGAGACTGGTTCCTTTTTCATTCATCCGGGAGTACTGCTGCCTGGCGAAAGAGGTGTCGATCATCGGACCCGTCTGTCGTCTGGTCGTGGCCCCCGGGTGCTCTTTGGACTCTTCACTCTCCTTCTGCTGTGTCTCTTCCTTCTGTTCATTGTTGTCCTGTTTGCCAGGAACGTCTGCCCCATCTTCTGGAGGCGTAGGCGCAGGGTGCTCCCAGCTTTCGGTAGGCGATGATGTCGCTACCGCAGTATCAGCTGGCTCCGCAGCAGGAGGTGCCTCTACGGTCTCAGGAGCTGGGGTGGCATCCTCAGACACTGCGTTGGCTTCAGAAGAAGGATTGGCGGCTTCCTCTTCCGGCTTCGAGTTCTGGGGAGGTGGCGTGGATGGAGGAGTCAGGTTGGGCGCGGCCTCCTCTGCAGCACCTCCCTTCTTCTTTTTCTTGTCCTTCTTGTTCTTTTTACCTTTCTTTCCCTTGGATGTATCATCCCCAATGGCGTCCCATCCATCGCCATCATTCTGCTCTGCAGCGGGGGTGGGAGGAGGCTGCTCGCTTGCCTCTTTCGTCGCAGGTGCTGGTTCTTGGGTTGGCTCATCATCAGCAATGGCACACTCCCAGTCATCATCCTTGCCCGGGAAACTGTGCTCCACTACAGCGGGCCTGTGCTCTTCGTCCGGACGACTCCACCCATCATCGAGAGACTTTTCGTGGTCGTCCCCATGGGGTTGGTCGACCGGTCGACCAGGGGGTGTCGGGGCCCGCGGAGGAATGGCTGCTGGGCTGGAAGGATCGTTGGAGAAGACACCGCGAAAGGGATTGTCCACGGCCTGTTCCTCACGGTCCTCTTCGCGCGACCCCGGGGGTGGCACACGGTAGTCGCCGGTATAGGCGTACTCGCAGAAGGCGACGAAAGTTTCGACATCATACTCTTCCAGAACAGCGATATGGTGCTTCGACTCGCGGGTCTCCCCACTGTTCATGAGATGGTCGAGTGGCTGGGAGACATGACGGGCGAGGCCGGACTGGATGGTAAGCTTGGTGTGGTTGGGGCCGACCAGAAAAGTAAATGGCGGTGAATGGACGATGCTGTATCCATCCAGAGCGTGGTCAGTGGCAGCACTGTGGTGGTTGGCATGAAGCAGAGATAGGAAAAAAATATTCAATCGCAGAGCCGGACAAAACGGAGTGAGTCATTCGAGAGAAATCGCAATGGCTAGAATTCCAATTCTGGTCACGATTGAAGGTCTGCACTCACCTACTAAAGTCCCGATCAGACTCCATTGGCGAAATCTGTTGCATTCCTTGCGACTACAACGAGAATTGACTGGAAAGCAGAAAAAAGCGCCGACAGGCAGACGGACTCAGATTGTGATTAATATATGCGATCCTCCAATACTCCTGACTGTCCGCGCCGAGCTCTCCACTCATACATGCGCCCTGAAATTTTTCCCCTCCGGGTGTCTAGTCCCTACGCCAAAGCAGCTATAGGCGCAGGAGCCGACCAACTGGGTCAAGGCAGTCTGCTACGTGTGCATCGCTAACGGGTTTCGGAGTGGGTTGACCGCCAGCTTCTGCGATGCCAGCCAACGGCCCGTTCAGTTCGTCTTATCGCGACCACCAGGTGATGCATGGGCGTCGCTAGCCAGAGATCAGCGTAGTCGGACTGGCTGAACCTTATAGCGATATTCCCTAACCCTGGGTGTAGCATATGTATCCTGCACGCGCTGCAGTAGAGGGGAGTCGATAGATTGGTGATGGGAAAATGCCCGTTGATCCTCGTGCCCAACCAGACGCTCGCCCTCAATACTACAACATCTCACACGAGACAGATTCTGCTCTTCAGCGGCAATGAAACCAACCATAGGAGTCACGGGATGGCTGGGATGGTTCGCATTCCCCACTAACGAGGCCAATCCTTGCCCATGTGCGGGCATTGGTGTTGTACTGCTGGTTCCAGTCATGTTGTTGCCCGATGGGAAGCCTTTTCCCTCCCAGCCTCTTAGGGACCCAACGGCGGTCAGCTCATTGGCGTAGAACTTCAATTTCGGTAGTGGGGGTGGTTGGAGTGCATGGTCAAGTGACTATTTTTGTCTTTTCTTATTAATTGAAAGGACTCCATAAGTCTGTAGTTGGCAGGTTCAGTTAATAGTATCCAAGTGTGATCAAGATAGTAGTAGTATTGTTAAAGTTCTTAAGACGCTGGATGTGCGGATGCGTGCCCTAATTCGCAAAACCGCAAACTTCCGATAGTACTTTACAGCATCAAAATATATACTTATTGAAACTGGTTTCAAGTCATTCAACCAATAAAGGTATACTCCGTATGGAAATAACTCTATAAAAAGATCACAACTGTGGACCCTCGCGGAAATTTATCCACCACGGACTATATCAGTACAATCAGTAGTTAACTAGTCCCTTGCTGAAGTGACAGCTAAAGACTCCACTGACAGCACGCCGACCACGAGAGGAACTATATTATAGCTGCTTAACAACTCACAACATATGACTGACTACGATGATGTCCAATTATCATTATAGTAATAATCTACAGCATTACAGCAATATTTTTTTTTCTCCCATTGATGGTAGTTTAGTAACTCATAGTTTATGTATAAAGATAGTAGTTGTTCAAGAGCGGAAAAGTCCAATTGTTTCCTCATTCTATCGTCAAACCTCTATAAGATCATAAAGATATGAGTGGTATCTCTATACATATAACCAATATCATACAATCTATCCCCTATCCCAAAGACCATGATTCAATCAATGAACCAACCTAATCTCCCTATTCCCCGGCTCCCACTCCCTCAACCCCTCCCCAACACTATACCAAAACCTCAACCTGACACACTCCCTCCTCGCCAACTCAATATCTCCTTTATCAAACGCCTCACCAAGAACCCTCACACACTCCTCCACCCTCCCCTGATTCTCCACCTTCAACTCATTAATTTTCTCCTCCGCAGCCGCAGCATCCTCCCCAGAATCCGTCACCTCCTCAATCGTCTCCTGCACCTCCATCACCTCCATCAACGTCTCCGCATCCAGCGCATGCTTCGACGCCCCGTCCTCCGCCGTGACATCTATCCCGTGCATCTCACGCAGGAGATACTGCGCCCGTTGCAGCGGGTCCAGCAGCGTGCGGTATGCTTCGTTGATGCGCGCGGATAATGCCTCCGCTTGCTGCTTCTGTGGGCCCTGCGGGTATTTGTCCGGGTGGATGAGGGATTGCCAGCGGAGGAACTCGCGGCGGAGGTCGGCCGTTGGGATGCTGAAGGGTGAGGACGGGGGTGGGCCTGCGGGCAGGGTTTGTTTGAAGATCGTGTAGTGGTTTGTTATGTCTGGGGTTGTTTGGGTGTCGTTGGGAGGTGTTGTAGTAGTTGTGGAGGCGAGGCGGAAGGTATTGATTGTTGTTGTTGTTGGTGGTGATGATGGCGATGATAGTAGAGATGAAGGATGCTGCTGCTGTAGGGAGGATGTGCGGGGGGATGCGCGGGCTTGAAGGACGCCTGTGCGGGCAAACCGCGATGCAAGACGGCTGTTTCGTAGCATTGTGTGCTTTACACAGGTAGCTGCGAGGTGTATGGGTTTCGTTGAATTTGGTAGTTGTTGGAAAGAAGATGCTCGGACTCGGAGATGACGGTTGTGATGGATTGTCGGATTTGCCTCGGATTTGCCTGGGCGGTGTGAGGTAATTTCCGGCAGAATGGAGTGGCGGTTGTAGATAGGTCATGTGACTATGATGTTATGTGATTCACCGCTTTCTATTTGAGATTAGGAGACGACTAGGTATCGTAAAGCTAGGCTGGATGACGAACAGCCTAGTGAAGAAGAAATAGTGATGATAGGAAGTATATTCCCTGTATGTCTGAGGTTGTGAATCGTATGCTAGTCGACAGTGCAGAGTTACTTCATCTTCACCGCTGTACCCGCTTACGAAGGACTCCGCAAAGTGCAATTCATGGGCAGTCATTATCACTTGATTCTTCTATAGTACATGTACATCATTCAATCCCCCAGAGCTTCACCGTTCGGTCATGTCCGCAGCTGGCAATCCACTGCGCATCGGCGCTGATGTCTGTGCTGAGGACATTGCCCGCATGTCCACTCAACGTCTTCACCAACGACCAGTCATCTGCGCTAAAGATATTCACGTTCTTGTCGAAGCCACTGCTCACGAAGAAGGTGCCCGACTTCTTCGGCTGCACAGGCGCAGGAGCTTCATCCGTTGGCGTGGCCCCGTCAACATCCATGCGGCCCTCCGCAGAGGGAAGAAATGAGTCCGACTCCGCGCCCTTATACCAACGGAGATCAGACACCACGCTCTTATGCGCTCCAATGCCACCGCTATTCCGAACTTGACGCAAGTCCCAGCACTTGACCCAACCATCGCCCGAACCGGACAACACTCGATAGCCATCCACGCCCCAATCCATACCGAAGATTTCCCGAATATGCCCCTCCAGAATCATGACCGTGCGGCCCGTCCGGAGATCCCAAATTCGTCCGATACTGTCCAATCCGCCACTCGCCAGGAGCGAGCCGTCGTTGTTGAATGCGACTGTGTAGACCTCACGGGAATGACCTTCTTGCAACAAGAGCTCGGCCGTAGTTTCCACGTCCCACAGCCGCCAGGTGGTATCGTAAGAAGCGGAGGCAACATATCGACCCGATGGGTGGAACTCGGTCCGGCAGACACGGCCGCTGTGGCCAGACAGCGTCGCCAAGGGCTGGTCCTTGTCTAGAGACCACAAACGAACATTTCCTTCACCTCCTCCCGACACTAGATTCACCGTCGACTCCGAAACATTCGATGTAGGCAACGTAGCTCCGGGGAACCATGAAAGCCCACCGACTCGATCATTATGTGCCTGGAGTGACAGCTTCTCTTCAAGGTTGGGCACTGTAAGCAAGCGGATGCCACCGCCCCAGTTACCGGTCGCGATAGTTTGCCCGTCGGGGGAGAACCGACAGATACTGACAGGGCGGTCGCCCGCAATCTGGGACCCGTACAGATCGAAGTTATGTAGCTTTTCCTTGATCGCCTTTCGATGCTTGATATGCGTCCGTAGAGGTATTGTCGATTCCTCTCTCAGTCGGGCCACGCGCGCCTTTGCGCGAGGTAGCGAGAAACGCGCAATGTCCTTCCGGGCTTGCAAGAGCTCATTGGTGCCCTCCGTATAGAATTCCTCCTGCTGCTCTGCCTCCTCTTCAGCTTCGTCCCCTTCGCCCATAGCCTCCATCATCTCAACATCGCCCTCTGCCGCCGCCGCTTCTTGTCGTTCTGCCAGATCGGTCAACAATTCCCGTAGTCGGTCTCTCCGGTCTGCAGGGCCTTCTCCAAACAGTGTAATCGGTTCGCCCAGTTCGCGTAGTCGTGCGCGCACCCGGCCATCATCCGTCGGAACCGCCATGGCTGCGGCTCTTCGCTTCCTTTCAAACTGTGACAAGATGGCTGACGCTCTTTCGGGCGGAATGCCCGCCGCGGCGGAGGGGAGGTCATAATTGCGGTCGACGGCTAAACAGATTGAAAATAAGTAACTGATACGGTATATATGACATAGCGACGTAGGATCTCGGTAGAGGCGCAATACTTACGGATGTTCGCCAAGTCAATGCCCATGTCCGTGTCCTGGAACCGACGTCAGAATATGCATAGTCAACAGAGGATTCCCCCGGCGCTTTTCTATCCAAGCACCAGGAGAAAACAGATGAAGGGAAAAAACAATCGCTCACCTCAGCTTCCTCCACGTACGCCTGTCTCGACGGGTGCATCATGATGGGCGCAGAGAGTGGGGGGTGCGCAGATACTCCGACAGTTTAGATCCGACAAGAACGGTCACAGATGATTTGTTTGAGTGGGATCGGATATTGACACGGTTATCCAAAAGATATCCGTCCAGCGCGCAAGTCAGAAGAGAAGCTGGGACAGTAGGAGGATTGGTGTTGGAATGGAAGATGAAGGAGTGAAAGACAAGCGGAGGCCGAAAAGCAGCAAAACGGCGGCACTTTTGCTTTCCTTCTGGATTTCTTCTGGCAGCCCGAAAAAGGCGGCATCCACCTTTCGATCGCACCACCCTCGCCTCTCGTGGCTGTCTATCCTCTCTTTGCTCTGTTCTGGCTGTTTGCCTTGCACGGTGACACTAGCACGCACGATGACGACCACGCCTTTAACTTCTACTACCCAACCCAGCGGTGTGCTGATTCGGTGAGTTTTAAGTCCGTGGTTGTACTCTGAGCTGCTCCGCGCCCGGAATATCTACGACTCTTCTAATTCTCCCATATGCCATTCGGCATCCCCTCTACCTTCCTACGTCAATTCCTCCTTCCTTTCTCTAATCAGAAAAGCAACCGGCAACTAATCACCGATCAGCTTAGACAATTCCCCGATCTGCTTATCCGAGAATCCTCGCCCTCCTCGATGCTCGCGGAGGCGGTCGATGACGCCAGGCGGTCGGGAGTCCCGTTCGGCCCAGCAACCTGAAATTTCCAGCCTGGATCGCTTCGTCTCTCTCCTTCGCCTGGCCTCACATAATCCCCGAACTTTTCTGATCAGCCGGCCTTCTCTGGCCCTGTCGTGACCTCTCCACTCTTTCAATTCCTCGGCGGCTGTCTGGCTCGCCATTTCGCATGCTCCCCCGGCGTCCCTGCTCCATCCCGACCAACTTCCTGTTCCTGCTGGCACAGACAGGATTTCAAGGTGACGATCCGGTCCTTCGCTGATGATCGCACTGGCTTCTTCCGGTAGAGCCTGCAGTGCAGCCTGCAGTAGCCTACACACCGTTGTTAGGGACGGCTTCTTGGCCTCTGTCTCGGCTCCGAAATCCTCTGGTCTCCGATACCCCCTCGTCTCCTCCCTCGCCTCAACATCTCGTTCCCCGCGATTCTCCCGCCGTGCCTTTCATTCCACGTCGCCATTAGACTCGGCGACTTCGCGAATCTCATATCGAGTGGCTGCGTCCTCATCCGGCAAAGGCCGCCGGTTCCATCCGGCCAAAAACACCTACAATTTCACCCCCGACGTCCACGAAGCCATTGGGGTCGCAACAGACACAGAGAACAAGGCGCTCCGGCGACAGAGGAGGCCTGACAGTGGTGAAGATGCGTTCTTCGTGAGCAGAGTCGGAAGTAAGGACTCTGGCGCAGTAGCCTTTGCAGTCGCCGACGGTGTGGGTGGCTGGGCCGAGTCGCGCGTCGATCCAGCAGACTTCTCGCATGCGCTATGTGGCTACATGGCTCAATCGGCCATATCCTGGGAGTCGCCCGTCGAAGAACTACGGGCGAAGAACCTTCTCCAGACTGGATACGATCAAGTCGTAGCAGATGAGACAATCCGAGCCGGAGGCAGTACCGCGTCAGTCGGCGTGGCATATCCAGACGGACGAATCGAGCTGGCCAACTTGGGCGACTCGGGCTCGGTCCTCCTTCGCCTTGCGGCGGTCCACCATTACACCGTCCCGCAAACCCACGGCTTCAATACTCCGTACCAACTCAGCATCATTCCGCCGCGCATGCGCGCTCAAGCGTCCATATTCGGCGGTGCCTTCCTCGAGGACTTCCCGCGCGATGCGGCCGTCACCAACCTCCACATGCAACACGGCGATGTCCTCATTCTAGCCACTGACGGTGTTTTCGACAACCTCAACAACCAAGATATGCTCAAGCTCGTCACGAGTCGCATGGTTCTCACGGGCGCCTGGACTGCCGACCCCGACGCTGGCATCCGTCCTTCGGAGGATCTCAAACAATTAACCAGCCCAGAGGGCTTGTCCTCTTTGCTTCCTACGCCACCATCCTCACCCTCCTCCGACCCCGACTCCCCGAAATCATCCTCCCCCAGCACGCGCCAGCAGACATACACACTCCAATCCCTCATTGCCGCCACGATCGCCGGCGAGGCCAAATTGGCCAGCATGGACATGCGTCGTGACGGACCTTTCGCCAAGGAAGCCCAACGCTACTATCCAGGCGACTGGTACCGCGGCGGGAAAGTCGACGATATCAGTGTGATCGCCGTAGTTGCCGTGGACGAGGGATACTCAGGGTGATGAGAGATCTTTCTGAGAAAGCGAGGCTTCTCAGCTTCCAGTATAATATTTTTTTTTCTCTTTCTCTTCCTCTTGACTTTTAATTCATAAACGATCTCCATGCACATGCCCATGCATGCACTTTCATGCCGATACCTATACCTATACCTCTTCTATACCTATACTTCTGTTTGGACTACGTCATTTATATATTTACACACAGGGGCACGCTGTTGTACCTTTCCTTTCCCATTTTTTCCCCCCTTCAACTCATTAGGTATCTCTTTTCTTTTCCTTATTGGTATTGGATAGGGTTATTTGTATTGGTAAAATCAGGTAGAGACGGCAAGCAACATATAGAATATTTCTGATAGACTTGACAAACTTATACTTCCATCTGAACTGTGTAACTACATAGAAAAAGATAAAAGAATTTACCATGAACTTAGATCATTACATGCAGTGGCTTCCTTAATTGAACATCAAATAGAGAACTACGGATACTATCCTGTCTTTAAATAATACTGTAGCTACAACTTGCGTCCTACTTACTTGACCTATTTTCGAATCGCACCGCAACATACTGAATAGTACTACTAGATACTTCACTACGAACGAAAGATAGTAAAAGCTCGGAGATATAAATCCTTAGATACTAGATAAATAAATCGAGAAAACAACAACTCCTCAACCCGCATCCACCACATAAATACTACTCAGCAGGATAGCACAAGCGGGTAAATTAAAAGAAAATGGGACAATAACAGGAACAGAAAGGAGCATAATAAGCATGAGTATACAATTTCGATCATCCTTCGCGAGCTGACAGAAAAGAACAAGCAACAAGCAACAACAGTACCTGGTAATTAAGCATCGATAAATAAATTGATAGATGATATAACCCCCCTTTTCAAGATCGAGGAAAATAGAGTGGGGATGTTTTGGGTTAGAGTGGGGTTATAAGGGTTGAGGTAAGGTGAGGTGATTCGAAAGGACAGAGTCTTCTTGCTCGTCAATTCCTACTCCTTGAAATCGGGCATACTGGGTATGGTTCTTGGAATGGGGGTGGTGGTCATTTTGAGGAGGGTAAGGAGAATTGGGGTCATCTGGCGTACTTGGTTCTTTTTCTCACTTCCATCTGATAAAAAGAACATCTCTTTGTCCAATTCCACTATCAAGAAGATGGACATGGATGGATGTACAGATGGTAGTAGAGGTAAAGGAAGCAATGGTGAGCTTTCCATGATAAAAAGGTAAGGTGTTCAACGACGCTTGCATGTATTTGACCTTTTCCAGCTTCGTGAATTGATTCCAAGAGTAAGGAAGAAAAGGGGGATTTGGTTGGATTGGATAGTAAGAAAAAGAAGAAACAAGACGACGCAGAGAGGAGTCACAACACAGGCCTATAAACTTGAAGGCAAGTAAACAAAACGCCACAATCAATGTGGGTGGTAACAACGGCAAGCAACTTCCATCAGCATCACCTTTATGCTGCCGTTTCCACTGGCTTCTCTTCTGTCTTCTCAGCATCAGCCTTTTCCTCCGTTGCCTTGTCCTCGGTTGGCTTCTCCTCCGCTGTCTTCTCTGTCGTAGCCTCTTCGGTCTTGGGAGCTTCCTTCTCAGTCTCCTCCGTAGCCGGCTCAGGGGCTTGTGGCTTCTCTGCTGCATCAGCATCAGGCATGGGCTCATCCTGCGGCTCCGCAGTGTCAGCCTTGCTCTCCTTGGTATCATCCTCCTTCTCGTTCTCGGTGTCACCCTTAGCGGGCGTCTCGACGCTGCTCTCCTTGTGGACACCGTTGGCCTTGGGCTTGTCCTCCTTCTCCTTGTCATCCGAGGGTCCGGTGGCGTCCGCATCCAGCAGGTTCTTCCACTTGGACAGAATGCTCATCGCACGTGCCCGGAATTGGAATTCCTCGTCGCGAGGGATGGAGCTGAGCTTGACGATCATCTTCAAGACCTTGTTGATCTTCGTGGCACGGATAATCGAGACTTCAAGATCGGTGTGCTTTTCAAGTTTGCCGAAGAAGTTGTCCATGTGATTCATTTCTTCCTCCTTGGGGGGTTGGTCGCGAGAGATGAATCCCTTTTGGAGCTTGTGACGTATGAAGAGAACTGTTCATTGTTAGCACATCAACACGTTCGTAGGCATAAGCCATCAAGTCGGGTTCACACATACTCTCTTTCTCCTTCTTGTCCTTGGCTTCCTCCTGAGTCATCTTCTTCTCGGGCTCCTTGGATTCGGCGCGAGACTCCTCTCCATCGTCACTGGCAGCAGCCTTAGCGGCCTTCTTGCTGCTTGCGGTCTGCTTACCCTTGGAAGCAGGGGCCTTCTTTCCAGATTCACTGGCCGGAGTCTTGGGGGTAGTCAACTTCAATTTCGTGGTGGTTTTGGGAGTCTTCGCAGGCTAGACGGGAAAAAAGTCAGCTCCAAAATCTCATCCGAGTGCAGCAAGACGGCTCTCTCCTACCTTCTCATCGCTCTGGGCCTCAGAGTCGTTGTCCTTCTTGCGCTTCTTGGTGCTCTTGGACTTCTTCGTGTCCTCATCGGCATCGTCCATGTCGACATCGTCATCGACTACCTCCATGCTCTTGCGCTTGTTTTTCTTGGCCTCCCTCTCTGCCTTGGCGGCGGCCTTGGCAGCTGCCTGGGCCTCCCTCTCTTCGATCTCCTGCTCCAGAGCACGCTGGTGATCTGCCAGCAGGTCCTTGAAGTGCTGAAGGTCATGGCCCTCAGCACCCACAGCATACGCAGCCAAGAGGGTTTTCGACTTGCCCTTCTCCGACACCTCCTTGCAGCCAGCAGCATCGATAGGGGTCAGATCGGTGTTGGGGATCCACGCGCTATGCCCTTCGTTAGCCAACAGGATGTCGCAAGCTTCTTTCGAGCTCAATGTAATGCTACTCACAATTCATTCGTCTCAAAGAACATAACGGGGAAGGTCCGCTCGTGAGCGCGTTTGCCACCATCGGCGTAGTCCTCCCTGTAGGTTCCGTCGGGGCGCTGAGCCGTCACGGGACGCGTGTTCAATAGAGTCTGAGGAAGCATTTCCTCGTCGCAGATGATGGAGGGCCATGGGGGGAAACTTCTGAGACGCGCCAGGTAGTACTCGCCGGGCTGTGCGTTCAAATGTGTGGTACGGATCTGGGACTTCTTTCTGCTCAGCTTAGACTTGTGCTCGGGCACGGTGCCAGTCGATTTCCGCTTCGCGGCGCCAGACTTCTTAGCGGATGCGGGTGTTCCGTTGGCCTCCGATGCTGGTGCGGCTTCGGGCTCTGCAGGCGCGGCCGCACTCTCCTCGGGCTTCTTCGCGTCGGCAGACTCAGCGGGTGCGCTCGATTCCTCGGCCTCTGCTGAGGCGGGCTCTTTCTTCTCCTCTTCAGTGGCAGTTTCGGTCGCTGGTAAGCACGCGGCAGAGAGATTAGCGAGCGCCACTAGGCATGGCTCACACCCCGGTAGACATGGCCGCGACGAGAGGATAGGAAGTGGTGTTGGGGGGTAGCTTACCAGATGGCTTGTCCTCAGGACCATTGGTCTGCTGCTCTTCCTTCTCCTTGGAAGGCTCTTGCGCAGACTCAGCAGCAGCGGGCTGAGCATCAGCGGGAGCGCGTTCGACGGACGGCTCACCAGCGTCGGGGGCGGGCGCCGAGGCAGCAGGGGTATCCTCGGCCATGATGCGCAATCGGAAGTCGGAATTTAATCAGGAGGGGGGAGGGAATGGAAGGAGGATGCGAAGGAGAAGAGGATAAGCGAAGCCTTCTGATGAGATCAAGGTTGGGTGGGGGGAAGGTTCAAGGGGATGGGTAATGCGGTGGAAGGAGGAGGAGGAGAGTGAGAGAGAGAGAGTTGAGAGCGAGCGAGCGAGAGGTGGTGGTGGAGAAGGTCGCGACGCCGGGAGGCGGGAAGTCGACAACGCGTAGCACTTCTTGGGGTGGGAAAGCAAAGCGGCGCTGCGCCCAGTCCGTAAATGACGCAAACGCTTCAACGACAAAGAGACAAATTGATAACACTCAACCACCACGACTGGTCTCAACAAGTAACACTGGCTTCCTGGAGCTGTCCCCAAAAACCCTTGTATTAGCGACTGGGCAGGAGGGGGATCCTATCACGGCAGACCGCTGTGTCGTGTCTCGGAGCGCTTGTGGCAACTGTAAGACAGAGCTTCCAATAGGGGAGTCGTTGCTGAGAATCGTGGCGTTTCTCCCAGACGTAGAATCGATGGATGAATCCGATCCGGTCCCGTCAATAACACTGCGATGCAGGGACGCCTGTGGTGATGGATTGATGATGAGGGTGATGCTGCCAATGGACCGTGACGCGAAAACTCCCCGGCGATTGACGATCCTCCAACAGCCGGAAACGCGAAGTCGCTGCTGCTGCTGCTCAACAACAAAATCGAGCTTTCAAAAGCAGGAAAGAAACGGCCAAGGGGCTATTCAGAAGCTGGCGACAGTAGAATCGTAGTGATGGACACCCACGAATGGTCGCAAGTTTACTCGTCCGGTTGGATCACCGAGACAGCGAGTATCACGGACAATTCAAGAGACGTATGAGACCTTGATTGGAGTTGACAAGTACTTCTCGTTGAGACACAACCTGTTCAAGGCTTTAGTATCTTCTTTGCCAAAAAAAATTATACGAATCGCAGACTCACCTGGAGCTAGCAGTCCAGTCGCGCACCGCCGAATCCGATCAACTAGTTGAAGATGTTTGAGGAACACCAGAAACCCCGCGGTCGCAAGGATCTGCAAGATTCGGACCAGGAGGTGAAAGCAGGTGAGCAAGCAAGTATGCCGGAACCAAATCTCACCCGGAATCGATACTGGGACTTGGAGAGGGTAGAGTCGATGGGTGAAGAGTAAGTAGGGGTGATGATGAGAAAGCGTCTCTAGTTGTTTGGTCGGGGAACAAGGCAACAAGAGGGAAAGACGGATGGTGACGCCAGGAGAAGAGTTCCCTCGCTGGCTGCCAAACCAGCCATCCTAAATCTATCCCCAGTACAACACTCAACTCCCTTTTCCCCCACTTCCGCATCGATTCTACAAGGCCTATTCGGAGATTCTTGCTCGTTCTATTGACTCCGTGCGATAAATGGGCGGGACAATGAGCCTAGCAAGTTGTTCCCCATCTACAACACCAGCCCGGCATGGTCGAGTCAGTACCACCCAAGTAACACTGACAACTGATACCTAGTTTATCCCCTCATCGTGTGCTACAAGCAGAATTTTAAATGACTCCCCCATCTTCTTCCTTCCCAGCCACCTGGAGTGTATCTTCGTGTTATTCTTTTCTGGCGTTCATGCATCCTATTCACCCCCGCTTTCCGGCTTCATTCGTCTCTAGTTCTAATTCATAGCAATCAGCCCGGTTTGAGCACGATGCTGGACTTACGCCAAGGGAAGAGAGTCCTCCAGAACCTTTCATCAGGTTGAGTAGAGATAAATTAAATGCATTGTCTTTGACCAAAGCAGGTCGCCATATACACGGTAGGGGTTCGGAGCATATGGATGATCGAGGGAAAGTAGGCACGAAACAGTAAGGATAGTACGGCCCCAACGACCGACCGGCGGTGCCATCAATGTAATTAATACAGATCAGAGTCATGACAGGTTCATAAACGAGGTGAGAAGGCAGTTCCACAAGGGTATCATGCAAGTCCACGGTATATATGTAGGAAGACGAGCTACTCTTTTAAGGCGCGCAAACTCGCTCACCAAGGAAGGGAAGTATGTTCAGGCGATCCCTCATCATCAATCCAGCCATCAATCCCTTCCAGCTCATCCATCGCGGTCGGCACTGGCTTATGGATACGAAGGGCCCAAAGGAAGTAATCTTCCAGGGGAAGCAAGTTCAGCAGGATGCCGTTGAATTTCCACCCAAGAGCACACACCGTGGCACCGGCAACAGCGTCCAGAATGAAATGGTTCGCAGTCGCAACAATGGCGGCCAGGATGACAAATGGATAGGCGAAACCCATGGCCAGGCAGACGAGTCGGCGCCATGACGGAACCTGCAGCCCGACAGAGCCAATCGTTATGCGCGAGCGCCGACGATGATGTGGCGGCAGCGGTATGGTCATGATCGTGAGACCAATCATCAGAGAGTAGCCGAAATGCAAGGAGGGCATGGCGGCTGTGGTAGTCTTGGTCAGCGGTCTCCTTTCCTAAGTTGTTCTCGGAACGAATACTCACCGTATTGATTGCAGAAGCGGTTTTCAGTCCAAACGCTGCCTGCACCGTTGACGCCATGCACCGTATCCACAAAGCCATAGCTACGACCCCGAGCTGCATCAGGACCCTGCGCGTCCTTGTCGCTCAACAGTCGAGGTGGCATGCAGGGCCACAAAGTAAATACCACGAACGCAAGCAGATTGCACACGGCAAGTGTCCGACGACGAGCTTGATAGAGGCGCGGGCCTGCGGGCGAGCCACTCATGAATCCACGAGGCTTACCAGGCTGCGACTCATCGTAACGGTTTCTAGTGGTCGTATAGTAGTAGAGCCAGACTAGGAAGGCAATGGTGCCTGGGATATGAATGAAGGAGTAAATCCAATTTGTCCACATCATGAGTGTCGTGTGCCGGAGGAAGAACCGTTGGATAGGAACCTCCAAGAACAACCCCAGCGCCTCTTCAACCTGTATCAGCTGTAGCGCATGCTTCCTCGCCACATCGACAGTGCCTTCTTGCAGCGTAACGGCAGTAAATGCTCGACCTAATTGGTATGTCTATGTCATAGAATTAGCGGTTGCCACATAGAAGCCTGAAGAACAAGTAGTTGTTGTTGTGGGCTCGAGTAAAGCAAGTGTAGGAAACACGAGGTTTGAAAGTCATACCCAGTACACTAGCGCCCAGTACCAGCATTCAACTAAGAAAGGGAACTTCCGTAAGAGACGACTAAGCAGGCGATCTTGGAAGACAATGGTGTTGGGAGAGGTGACCTCGAAGGTCGACGAAAAGAAGCCCAGCTGCCTCTTGCGCCACCGACTCTGGCCATCTTGTAAGAGTGCCGATGAAGATGAGGACAATCGACGAGACAAGAGCCCGTCCTTTGCGGTTGGTGTGGACAGTCCGGAATCTGTCGCATCAGGAGAGGCGCCACGTGAAGGGATGCTGGATCTGCGGCGGGTTCTGCGTGTAGGGAAAGATCCTGTTGTTCGGTTGATCCAAGTACCTCCAAAGAGAAGGACGATGACCGTCAGAGGCTCAAGGAACGCTCCTACTCCCATGATGGTGACCTCCTCAGGGTGGAAAATAAATGCGTTATACCGGGGGAGGAGGGAGTAGTCGACTGTATGGAAAGGAAAAGAGAACCAAGGGCGAGGATTAATACTAATGAAGTACAAAAAGGCCAAGCAGCTCCAAGATTCCAAGATGGAATGCTGCGGGGCAAGCTAGAAAGAGTGAAGCACGGAGAGACAAGGCTTGGAGAACCGCGAGAGCATCGTCAGGTTAGCGAAGCCAACCAGACAACAAACCGGTAGGAAGGAAGGGCGGGCTGAATTATCCCGCCTAATAGCTTGAATTAGTAGCGTGAAGTATTCGTCTGAGATGGGCAGCAGTGGGGGGCGGCACTTATGTACCTTACGCAGTGCAACCTAGTAGCAGATGGTACTAGTAGGAACTTGCTTGCGTCTTTGGGGGGGTGTGGGTTTAGTAGATAATCATTAGTTGATTAGTTGATTTAGTTGATTAGTATGATTTGTTAGTTAGGTAGGTAGGCAGGCAGGTAGGTAGGTAGGTCCTGGTAAGTAAGTAGGTACAGGAGAAAAGAAGAGGGTCTCAGCCCAGCCTGACCAGCTTGGCTGTAGAAATAGTCCAGTACCAAAAAAGCAGCAGACATGTAACCAGTGCAAACCACCGAACCTGAGTGGGCAGCAAAATAATCCCACCAAAGTGGGTTTCACCGGTTCTTGGGTGTCTGACTTGGTTGATTTGCCAAATTTAGGCCCCGTTAGCATCGCATTTCCATGTCGTGATAATTAACACATGCTGGCGACTAAGCCAGCAAACCAAGGAACCACCCGTCCTGCCCAGAGAGAACGCCATCATCGGAGCTTCCGGATGCCGAACAAAACAAAGCCATCCGTGGGGGGGAAGAAGAGACAGAGAGAGACACAAGGGGACGGAGGGAGGGTCAAACATCCGCGTTCCAGCAATCATTCCAATTAATCTGACCTCCTATTTTGGACCTAGTAGATACTACTTCCACCCTGCTAGGATGTCTATTAGTAACGTAACTTATTGGGGGAATGCGTGAAGTCGCAAAGAAATTGCTTTGTCGGGGTCACCCAATTAGGCCCATTAAGGTTTGTCAAAGGTCGAGGAAGATCCACGAACATGGGTCCCTGCTCCCACTGGCGGTGACAACGAAAAAAAGTTGACCTACTACGTATTACTAGTATTTTATGGATGGTAAGGATCATTACCAGATTCGATCAGTCCGTTTCTCAGCCACTGCAGGCATTCTGCCCGTCGCGACCAGATGATCCTCGTCACATCTAGTATTGTTACCAAGCTTGTGTTGCCAGTCAGACCAGCTGGAGTCATTCTCATTGGTTGGATTAAAGATGTAAGCCGCATCCACTTCCCATTTCAGTAATTAACTGCCTACATCATTGCTCGCAAGCTAGTAAGTTTACGGAAAGACGTCACATGAGTCAGCGGAATGTTGGCCAGGATGGGCAAGAAAGCACGCTGCTCGAAACACGGCACGAAGAAAGTCTGCCGATATATAGAAGCAGAAGGAGATGAAAATACTGAAGTATCAATTGTTTTCAATTTATGTTGCCTATCTACGGAATTACTTAGGTTGCATTGAATATATGAAGAACATATATTTCCTCCCGGAGCCAAGGGCCTTTCCTCGATCGCGAATACGATGTAAGATACGACGTAAATACTGGCCCTACAAGGTCGAGGCTTTCCAGCCTTGTTCTCAGCGAGTCCACTTTCTGCTTGGCGATCCCAGTGAGCGGAATCTAGACTGGATATTGATTACTTCGTCGTCTGGTCCTGCTTTCTTTGTGGAAACCCCCCTGTTCTCCCCTTGGTTCCACGGTAATTGTCCTTGCTTTCTTCTCTTCCATGACCCTTGTCGGGTGGAAAGCCGAAACGCCTCCAGGATGTGCGATGACATCGTGACAGTCTTCCCCTGTATGTTTATCAAGCGCCTCAATTATCCGATCGACATTCGTATCTCTCCTAGAAACCCAAGGTTCCGAAGCCACTCCCGTATCATCACTACTCAATTCAGGCTGTACAAAATCATCATGGCAGGTTCCCGGTCCTAGTGTTAGCTCAATCACAGAGCTGGCGCATGATTTGCAACCCTTCCCGTCCCAACCACGGGATCATTTCCAAGGTAGGAGAAGTCCAGATGCATAAACTCGCATAAATCACATTATTATTAGTACTATGTAGTAGCGCCTAGCAACCAGGGACTTCGTATAGCTTCCGAAAGCTCCGCAGCGGTCGACAAACATCCGTTTCCGTGGTGCTAGTCTGTTCTCGTCCCATCCGCTTTAGTTGATCATTTGCCTTCATCATCATCAATCCACCCTGTGAGTTGAAGCGGGGTTACCACGTTCCGTGCACCGAAGTTGTCACTATTCTTAGTGATCCCACACTCAGTCCTGCGAGGCGGCTGGTGCGATCGTCCGTATACTTCATAAAGGGTGCAGAGTATTGTAGGCAATCACTTTTTGTTTCCTATTTAAACATCTAGTAATGTGCACGTGCTCCAATGAGCTGTCTTTTAAAGTGCTTGTAGGCAGACAGATAAGGAACCTACATGCAGTATATTGAGGCTGTGTGACGGTAGCCTTTTTGTTGACCCAACCAAAGTTTCAATACTTGACCAACCATCTAATTTCGTGTCTTGATGAGAAGCAACATGCGATTTTACTAAACTATAGGGGAATGAATATTATTATTTTTGTTATCAATCATCCTTCTCGGCGATCGGACGACTTCCGCTCCGTGCCAAGTGCCGACCCAAACCCCGCGTGCCTCCGAAGCTCCGTCGCCAATACTTTCCCTTCAAATGCTGCCCTGGAGAACTCTGCTGGGAGGGTCCTGTATCCATGGGTTCTAAATCACCGTTGCTGTATCGGTGTCTAGGCTGGGTGCTAGGAAGCTTGACTCAAATACTAATCATTCTACCTCGGCTCGGGAAGATCGTTGGATCATCCAACCAAAGCACCAACGTTTGTCTGTGTGCTCGTCTTTTCAAATGTGCCTAACAGGTACCTTATATCAATGGTTGTCAGCAACAAGGGATTCTTCCTTCGATTGACCTGATTCCTTGAGCAGTAACAATTCACTAACTGGATAGCTAATCAATGTGCGGACTCTCCAGATATCTAAAATGACGTCATTCGACGCGGGCTTTTGCCATCCTGATTTCATCGCCATTTACATTCATCCCAGAAAGTACCAATGAGTTTTGCCCTTCACGGCCAGTGAACACATAATGCTACTCAGGGGTACACAATAGTCCCGCAATAATTGAGAAGCACAGGTTCTTATCGCTTATTGATCGATACATCCTCCCAACAGTCAACCGACAGGGACCAATGGCTGTCACTCTCAACTCCACGTCTCAGCGATGAGCTATCCTTTACGTCAGTCTTCTGAGACTCCTGACATGACCGGATCTCGGTTGTCAAAGATTCACACATAGCTATATCTAAGGAATGGAAGCTTCTGATGTGCTCGGCCATCCAAAATCAGTCTTAATGGAAAACCATACATAGTGTCTTAATTACTCTGCTTGATACACTTATTGAGAGCATAAACCTAGTCTACATAATGTTTTCAACACTATCCCGAGTGGCCCCGGCCCCGTCGAGGAGCATCCTCCAGCATGCATCGCCGCAGATTCCCAAGGTTGCCACATTGACGGGAGCTTCGCGAGGGCTTTCTTCCACCCCTCCTAGTCAGAAAGAGGTCACATTGCTCCAAGACAAGAAGAATGGATTCGGATTCGCGCGGTCGAATCCTCGACCTCCGAAGCCACGAACGAAGGGGGTCACCGAAATCAGAGGCCCATACTATACTGTATGCGATGTCACCCCATGCAGCCTGACGAGAGTGCTCGCTCTAAAGCAGGGAACTGATCCGTAATCGTAGGTGATGGGTAAAAGATACTTGGCGGACGTGCTTGAGACGTGAGCAATGCCTACCACTCCTGCCACAGGACTGGGTTCTGACCAATGTTCAACAGGATGGGGACACATGTCGACGGCTTGAAGTTTGCAGGAGGTAAAACTACCGCCGGTCTGGCGAGACAAATAGAGGCGAATGCTGAACAGAGTTGCAGGATCGTTCTCTCTTTTTCCGGAGAAACCCTTGCGGGAACTGACTGACCTTGCTCATGACTACGGTGTCTATGTCTCGACTGTAAGACTCTTCCTCGCCAGCGTTCGAGTCTAAGCTTGCTAATGGTGGCTTCTGTATAGGGTGGATGGGCTGAACATCTACTCACTCACCCGGACGCAAATGCCGTCTTTGACAAATATCTCCGCAAGTGCAAGGACTTGGGGTACGGCTATTTCTATGACCATGCCTGCTTGGAAACCAGCTCATCTGACTTTTCTCTCCTACAGATTCGATGTGATTGAGCTTTCGTCCGGCTTCCTGTCCTTCCCCGAAGACGACTGGCTCCGACTCGTCGATAAGGTTCACTCGTACAAGCTAAAGGCGAAGCCCGAATTAGGGATCCAGTTCGGCGCTGGTGGTGACACTCCGGCGTCTGGCTTGGAGGCGATTGGCACTTCAGACCCAGCCAAGCTGGTGAACATGGGGCGCAAGTTCCTTGACGCGGGTGTCGAGCGCCTGATGATCGAATCAGAAGGGATCACCGAGAATGTGCAGTCATGGCGGACTGATGTGGTGTCCAAGATCATGAAGGAACTTCCCCCAGAGCGCGTCATGTTCGAGGCAGCAGATCCCAAGGTGTACAACTGGTATATCCGGGAGTTCGGTATTGATGTGAATCTATTTGTCGACCATAGCCAGATTGTGCAGCTGTCATGCTTGCGCCATGGAATCTGGGGCACGGCCGATACCTGGGGCAAGATTGTATCGTTCCGGCCAGAGTAAACGGACCAGCTCGGCCGTAGGAGGGAGCGATGTGAGCTGTGTGGGTCATGCCATGAATCGGAGGAAATGTACGAATGGAGTTATGAAGGCCGTAGATAGTCACTAGTTGCCAATAATGCCATCGATGGTTTCAAGTCGGAAGGAAGTTGCCTGATGATCCATTATCCTTAGTCAGCGCCGGGCCCCCATTGGCGGCCCCGACTCAATCCGGGGAAAGCGGCCAAGCATCCATCATCCTTCGTTCTGGCCATCCTTCCCTGCAACTGACTCGCCATCTGCCTGTGGGCATATCTTCGCCGGTCTGGCTCTCTCGCCTGTGCTAGAGAGATGTTTAATCCAACCTTCGGCTAGTCAGCCAGGGTCTTGACACAAACCCTCATCACCGGCCAAAGCGACCCCGCCGTTTGCCCCCTGCAGGCGGTCTGCACCTCTTCCCCTCGTCAGGTACATCACTTCGCGATTGTGGCTCGAGCGGACTTGCAGGCCCAAATCAATCAGCGCTATACCATTTTTCATGCTCCATCATGCCTAAAGCTAATCCAATCCCTGGGGGCCGACTCCGCTGCAGACGCGCCTGCGATAGTTGCAAGCGGAGGAAACAAAAATGCAACGGAGAACAGCCATGTACAATCTGCATTCAACGGCGCAAAGAGTCCGAATGCCACTTCTCAGACAAACCGGCAAGATTGCTCAAACCGAATAACAGCAGCTCTAAGGACACCATGCTTCTCAGCGAACGCTTAGTCCCGACCCCACAGCGTCAGACCGCCATGGACCGACTCCTGAACTCGCTCGAAGACCGGAGCGCCAATCTGGAACAACAGGCTACAGATGACAAAGAGGGAACAGCGCCAGTGCCCAAGGTTGCCAGGCTACTGCGTGATGGTCAAGGCAAATTCATGTACGTTGGCGACTCCGCCAGCTTGTCTTTCCTACAGAGTGTGCGGAGGATCGTATCGACCTCTATCGGCAGATGCGAATTCACGGAGGACAACTCGCGACATTCGATGCTCGAGGCATTCCAGAGTGGATCTACAACGCAGACAGGACCGTTGATATCGCCACCAAGCAACGAAGAGGCTCAGAGGCTGGCGCGCCAATTTGTGCTGGCCACAAGCCCGCTGCTGGATCTGTTCGACCTCAACGAGTTTCACCCCCGGCTTGCGAATTGGGTTGAGAATCCGACGGGTGATGAGGATACTGTCAGCTCGATTTTCTATCTCGTGCTCGCCATCGGCGCGCAGGTGTCCGATATCAATCAATCCCTGGCTGAGCAGTACTTTGTCAGCGGCCGTCAGTTAGCGTTTTCTGCCTTCACGGAGACCCCGAGTATATATACCATTCAGTCGTATGTTTTGATCTCGATGTATATGTTGGGAGCCTGTCGACGGAACGGAGCCTTTATGAATTTGGGAATCGCGCTCCGTGCCGCGTATGCGGTCGGAATTCACCGGAAAGATGCAAATGCGCTTTTCTGCACCCGAGAACGGCGGGCTCGAGAACGGGTATGGAAGAGTCTTCGTATGATGGATCTGTACCTTTGTGCCTCATTAGGACGTCCTCCTGCGACACTAGACTTTGACTATGATCTGCGTGAAGAGGGAATCTCACCAGGGGAGCAACAGCGCCTTCATCCGGACGAGCAGTTGTCTATGACGGTGATCTCACTCTGCCGAATCTTCGAACGTATTCTGACGGAGGTCTACATGCGTCAAGTCGTCTCGATCAATGTTGCAGAAACTATATCGAATCAGCATCGAGCTTGGGTGCGCAATCTCCCAGTATTTCTGCAGATGCAGACTGAGCGGCTGGATTCCAAGACGCTGGAAGGCACCTTATCTGCAGCACACATCTTTGGTTCCTACTACTGGTCGATTATTCTTCTTACTCGACCATTCCTCATCTTCCGAGTGTCCCAATATGTGCGGAATAGAACCGAGGCAACAGGGTCCTCCGACAGCAGAGCCAGCAACTCCCGCATTGCGTTATTTGCCGACGCATGTGTTTATTCTGCCTTGCGCGGACTGAACATCGTGGATGACCTTTCTCGCTACAACACCCTCCCGCGCAGACTCCCATTCCTTATCAATTCCGTCTTCAACTCGGCCGTGGTGCTTGGAGCCGCTTTCTTTGCCGACTACGACAACCTGCTCCCGCTTGAAGAAGGCATGGACAAGGCGGAGAAATTCCTAGGCCTCTTCGTACCCCACGACCCACACGCATGTCGCTTCTTCCAGATCATCAAATACCTTCGAGGTGCAGTGGCGGAGTATGTCCGTCGACGGAATCGCCATTGGATGGAGCGTCGCAGCCGACAAGTCGACCAGCTCTTCGGCCAAGTCGGGCCCACCAAAGAAAACCCCATGGCTGAAACAAACACCCCGAGCAGTCATCGTGGAGAACCCACCGCTGTACCATCTCCTTTATCCCCCGACAAGCTCACCGGAGCATCTGCCTCTCAGCCGCCCGACCTAGCTACAAGCACCACTACCACCACTGGCCCAACCGACAGTGACATTTGGGATACACTCTATGGCGCACAAGGCGCCAGCACGCTACCATACGACACCGCAATCTCTACCCTCACCACAACCGGAATTCCAATCGGCTGTTCCCCCGGCGGGACCATCCCTGCCGGTGGAATGCCCCCGGATGCTCCAGGGGCGCAAACCCCGCTCTCGGACGTGATTCTCCCAGACAATGGCCTGCTCTATATGGCCGAAGACCTTCCTGTATTTGGGATTTGGGAAGATGCTTGAAAGGTATCTATCCTACTTTACATTACACTTGGAAATGGATGCAAATATGTCCCTACTTGCCACATGATCTCAATTACCTTCCCATGAGAATCCAAGTCCAATCCACCCCGATCACTCCACGACTCCTCATGACTCTTGACCTTCCTCAGAACCTCAATCTTCTCTCCAATCAAATTAGCTGATATCAAATACGTGTCTAACTTGGCGTGGCGTGGAATGGCGTTGGACTCGTCAATCTCTGGGCTATGTATATACGAACTGAAACTTCCCCTTCAAAGAATACCACTCACCACCCCATGATACATATTCAATTCACAATGTACATACATACATACATACATACACACGTCCTTGCAATTGAATACTACGTATATCAATCTTCATAACAATCTATTGCATACCTCACTAAGTAACTAGTCATTAGTAACTGAGTCAATAGTTCAACCCAGACACTGTCATAAAATTCATTCATACAGTCTGTCTGTCTGTCTGTCTGTCTGTCTGTCTCCTCACTTTAAATGATTCACTTAGTTACTAGTACTTCCTCCACCAACCTGTAGTTAACTTAACCGAGCTATGTAAGCACACTAGCAGTAACTAAACACTATTTATTTTCTCGGGGACCGGGGTGGTTGGCAATCACACCTCTCCTAGTTCATTCATTATACTAGTATACTAGTATACAAGCTGAACCATTCACCACTACATCATTGATATAGTTACTATTGTGCTGGGATGAATACTAATACAAACATATGAATAGTTTATTGACAGTGGATTATTCTGTGTTCTAAACGGGTACTTTGGTTCAATGAAGATATTCATTTACATCACTTATTTAGAGTGCTCGGTGAATCATTCTTGGGGTATTCACCAGGTAGTAGTTGTTTCGTTGGTAACATATAACAAGAACTGGCTTGCTAGATTCACTTACAATCTTTGACAGGTCATTTTCATGATTGTTTATCGGGTGATCGATCCGTATGAGCCGAGTAACAAACATCTTGAACATGTTATTGTATGGTACTCAGTAAACACCAAAAAGGCAGGTCTGTTATACACCATCCAAGGAAAGCAAATGCCAAGCAACTAAAACGTATACTAGTACTAGTAATAATCCCTATTTTATCTGCTGAATCACGAGCTATATGTACCGTACATGTAATGCAAAGATCGCAAAACAAAAAAGAAAATGCACATCGGGATCGAGCAGAAAACAAACAGAGAAAGTAAAAGCGGAACGTATAACGGGGACAAGACAAATAGATCATGTTCAGGAATTAATCAGGATGAGAGGGTGGGAAGAAACGAATGCAACACCTCCGGCCGAACGCAGGAAGAAGCATGCAGCATGACCATGAGGGTCGAGTTGATAGGAAAGAAGTAGTCGGGCGGGCAAGTTCTCTCTCGACAAGAAAACCGAGAGGAAAATGTAGGGTACAAAAGAAACCGGGAAGCAGAAGAATGGGGGTGAGTTTCTGTCTTCCCAATATTACGTATCGATGGGAATGGAAGCAGCGTCGAGGTGAGGGAGAGAAGAGAACATCAGAAAGAAAATTCTAGATCGCTGAAGCTGCGTCATGTAAACAAGACTCGAGACATTGCTTCAGAACTCGCTGCGTGGGTCCATTGCGTCCGGCCATGACTGAAGAGAGAGAGAGAGGGAGGGAGGGAGGAAGCTCTGATATACGCATTACAGCGTCAGGAGTGGCAGAAAATAAAGCAAACCGCGGCATCATTTATGTATGATGAGCATGCTATTCCCGCCAGCAAGAAATAGCAAGCGACCATGTATAGTAAAGGAAAATCGTGTGTGTCGCCAAGTCACAGACTGATATATACAGGCTCGAATTAAAATCCAAACGGATTGGTGGGCGCTGGTGAGCTATGTTAGTTTGATCCCAAATCAAGAAGTAAAGAAGTAGGTTGACTTACTGGCTTGTGCGAGATTAGCCCGGAGACCTGTTGGCTGAGGAGCGAGCTTCTTGGGAGGGTCGTTCTTAACGCCAAACCGGACAGCAGGGGCGGGTCCGGTCGGCTGTGGCTGCAATGGTGCAGCCGTAGGTTGTTGCGGGATTGGGGGCACAGGAGGTGCGCTGTAAGGCATGCTGCCAACACCATTCATACCTGTAGGCTGGGGCTGCAGAGGCGGAGGCAGAACGGAATTGATGCCGGTCTGCATTGGCTGCTGGGGTTGCGGCTGGAAGCCCCCAAAGCCTGTAGGCTGTGGCATCAGGCCCGGGTATCCAGTCTGCTGCTGCTGAATCCCGAACTGGGACTGCGGCTGGAAGCCGGTGGGCTGCGGCGCCAATCCATTCTGGAATTGAGCCTGAGGCATGAAACCAGTAGGTTGCGGCTGGAGAGTGTGCTGGAACCGTTGCTGGTTCAATTCGGCCAGACTCTGTCCCGGCGGAGCAATCTGAGGTCCCGATTGAGGAATACCAGTCAGTTGAGGTTGCAATGGAGGCGGACCAAACGAGTTTGGCTGCTGAGGGAAGTTCTGGGGTGCGGAGAGGGGTCGCTGAGGTGGCGGAGGAAGCAAAGAGCTTTGCCCCATGTTCTGAGGCGGCTGGGGACGTTGTCTTGAAGCCTGCTGGAAGCTCGTTGCTTGAGGACTGAACCCTTGGGCACTCGGAGCAGGCTGTTGCGCGGCTTGTGCCAGCTGGGAGAAAAAGCCCGGCGTGGCTCCAGTCTGCTGTGGTTGCACTTGCGGTGCGGGCACCGCAGTGTTCTGGGGTTGGATGGTTGGCTGTGGCTGAAGAGCTGGCAAGGGCGCCGGCGGAGATTGCGGGGCAGGAGCCGCAGGCGTAGGTTGGAGAGGAGCTTGAAGCAAAGACAGGTCAGCCATGGCGCCTGCAAGTGGTTGCTGAGCCGGTGGTTGTGTAGTGGCGGGAGAGGACGCGGCCGGAGGGGGGCTTGAGGGAGTAGCTGGCGTCGAAGGAGCTGGAGCGGCGGCGGGAGCAGCAGGTTGCTTGGGCTGTTTCACCTCCCAGGCGTCGTCGTCGAAGCCCTTCTGAACCGGGGGTTCGGAAGGTGCAGCAGCGGTGGGTGGTGTCGCGCTGCGCTCCGCAGGCTGCGAAGCATCCTTCTGCTCAAAGGCCTTAGGGTCGACAACATCGCCGGCTGGCGTGTTGGGAGCGGGCCGGCCTTTACGAGTATTGTTGCGCAGGACACCTCCAGGGCCAGAGAAAATGCCGGCGGCACCTTCTTCGCCGTTCCCGATGACTTCTTCTCCGCCAAAGCTCACGTTACGTAGCTTCGACTTGGCTCCGGTGCGGCCAAACATGTTGTCCAGGTAGCGCATGACACGCAAAATATCGCCCTCCTTGAGACCCAGCGTGCGCAGGACCTCTGGGGTGATGTCCGGAAGCACGGCCTCGTCCATGGAGTCCTTGACAAAATTCTGGGCATACCGCTCGCATTGGTGCGGGCCAACGCCGGCCTTGAGGAAGAAGTCAAACCAATCATAGTCGGATTGTTGGAAGGAAGCTCCGGCGGTAGCTGAAGCACGCTTGCCCTCGGAGGGAGACCGGGCCTTTTCAGGCTCGACGCGTTGAGAACGGCGTCTGATGTCCGACAACGGCTTGTCCTCGTCGAGGGATACGCCTGTCATCTTCTCTACATACTCGAGATCCTCAACGGACATCTTCGGGATGGGAACCGCGATTTTCACGCCGTTCATCTTGTGCAGATGAATCTTGCCATCCTGCAGGCCAATGAATTGCGCCTCGACAGTGAACGTCTTGGTGCGATCAGTCCATTGCCTTGTCTTAGCCGGATCCGGTTCTGCTTCGATTAGCGACAGGGGGTCAATGCATGAAAGCAAAGGGTAATGACTTACTCGGCTTGTGGCTGCTCTTGCTATCGCGTTTCTAGCGTTAATCGGTCAGCATCGCCTCTAGCAATTGACCCTCTGTCTTTCGGGCAAGGAACATACCTGGCCGTCAATTGAATCGGTCCGCGACTTGCGCAAAGCTTCCTTGGTTAGCCGCGCTTCCTCCATGCGGTTCTTCTCTACAGTGGAAAGGCCCGGCTCGGAACTAATCACCGGAGTCGAGACGGTGCCGGTAATCTCAATGTAGCTACTGGGGACGACACCCTCCTTTCCGTTCTTCAAACGCCGCACCTGCCACCACTCTTCAGACTTGCCGTCATCCAGGACGATGACGTCGTCGCCCGCGGCCACCGTCACCTCATCATCGCCTTGAGCCATAAAGTCATAGAGAATCTGGCCCTTCTTCTGTCCCCCACTGGTGCCGGCGGCGATAACCTCCTTCAGACCCTCTGCGCGGTAAGCGCCGGAGATCTCACCAAGGGCTGAGACAATCTCCCGAGCCGTGTCCTTGGCACCCGCGTGGAAATCGACGCTCTTACTGGGCCGGACAAGATCCACAAAGACGTGTTTCCCTTCAATCGAGTAGTGAGTGAGCTTGTCTGCGGTCCATTCCTGCACATCACCACCCTCCTCGGGCGAGATAAAGATGGTTCCGGTTGCGACGTTGATACCCAAGGTGGTGGGCATCTTTTTGCGCTTGCCCATCACTTCCACCATCTCATTGATGTTATAGATATGATAGCCGGAGGGGGAACGAGGGGTTGGTTGGCCGACTCTGTTGTACGGGGGCGATTCCTGCACATGGCCGCCGCGGTCACTGTCGCGCAGCGAAGAGATCTGAGGACGAGGGGGCCGAGCGGGCTCGGGGGGAGAATCCAGCGTGACTGGCGACGAGATCTGCTCAGACGGGGGACGCTGTGGTAACGCAGGCGGTGGTGGCGAGGGCTCGTTCCTGTAGGGCTCATCGGGCTCATCGTACGCTGGACGTGCCGGCTGAGGGGGCGGGGGGACGGCCCTCGGCGGTTCCGGTTCTGTCGCAGCGGCATGCTGCTTGTGGATGATATCTGCGATGGCCGCGGCGGCAGGATTCTGCACGGCGTCAATTGGAGAAGCTGCGCTGGTCCCGTTGACTTCTTCCTCTGTCACCGTCGGTCGCTGCGGGAGGGCGGGTGGCGCCGGTTCGGGTTCGGGTTCAGCGGGGGGAGGAGACGGAATGGCTGGTGCAGGGGCATGGTGCGCGCCTGCATCTTCGATGATCTCAATGTAGTTCGCGGGGGCGAAGCCGTAATCCGAGTTGACACCGACAAGGGTCCAGTCCGGGTCGGACGTGTCATACACGATCAAGTCTGCATCTTCGGAGAAGGAGACCTCCTCATCCGTCTGGCGTGTATAGTCGTAAAGTGCTTTGGCCGAGTGAACCGGTTGAGCCTACAAGTCCGACACAGATTGCGTTAGCACGAGCAGTCTCAGGTTGGAGATAGACGTTGCGGCGTTGCCGGTACCCCTGAGTGAGGGCCGGCCGCAGCGACCATACACCGGACCATGACGCAGGAAAGCGTGGGCGCTAGAGTCGGGCTCCGCGTCAAGAATTGTCGGGGGACCTCAGACATCCTTACCTCCTCGACGTAATTGTTTGGGACGAGACCCTCGGGTTCATCATCATCCTCACGCTCGGCCTTCTTCTTAGCCTTCCACCAATCATCATCTTCGCCTTTGTCGAGGATGTACAGCAGATCGCCTTCGCGCAGCTCTAATTCCCCCTCCGCTTGGGGGAGGTAATCGTAGATGGCCGTATAGACACCGAGGAAACCCATGGTGGGAAGCCGTTAGGTAGTCAAACGGCAGTGGTGGAGGGTCCGGGGGTTGTGTGCCGCGGCTGCGGAGGGCAGCGTGGACGAGCGAGACTGTGGGCCTGGAATCAGGAGAGGATGAGCCGGACGAACCGGGTGGATAAGAGGCGGGAGGGGAGGAGGGGAGGGAGTTAGGGTGGGAAATAGTAGAAGGTACAGACGAGGGAGATCGTAGTTGGGCGGACGGAGGAAGAGTGAGTGATAGACAGGAGACCCGTGCAGCAAACGTACCGAGTCGAGTAAGTATCTCACTTGCTCACAACTAGTTAGTTAGTAGTGGGCAGGTACGTAAGTGGTCCAAGTGGAGGGAGGCAGCCTTGGCAAGCACCCAGCAGTAGTAGATTCCAGGCAGTTTAAGATGGGAATTCGATAGTTAGGCTTGCTCGCTGGAGGGGACAATCCGGGGTGGGTGCAGCAGCCGTCAAGGTGATGTATTAAAAGAGAACTGAAACTGAAACTGGAAATAGAAAAAGCGGAGGGAAAGAGAGAGGATGAACGGAAAAAGGGACCGAACTGGACCGGCGATGAAGCAGCAGCAGCAGAAAGAAGCGCAACTGCCACAGAAAGAGAGTCGCGGATGGCTGAGGGGGCCGGGCGGTCACGTTTTCTGCACCCACGTTTTCTTGGATTTAGTTTATTAATAGCCAGCAGGTGTTCGATCATCTGCAGCTTGTAAAAGTCTTATTCTTATAAGTTTTAGACAGAATAGATGTAGTTCTTCTTTAACTCAGTGTGATATGATCTTTATTACTATTTACTCTCTCCCTCCTGATCCCTTTTGACCGTGAATGAGAATGGCAATGCTTTCGGACGAGCCTGGAATGCCTGCCTTCCCCCCTTATCGGGTCAGCCCAGCCTCTTTGGGCACTCATGGCCTCCCCTCCCTCCCCCCCCAAAGCCACCATTATTGGCTCTGGTGCTCGCCATGGCCGGAGTTGAGTCTACTACTTACTACTATTTAATTCATACTTATTGAATTAGATTAATGGCAGGTCAATAGTCCCAATACACGGCAACTGGGACAATCGTAATCTATGCAATGGATATAATCAGCCGTAGCTACGAACGCTAGAAGCAAAAATAGGTAGACGCAAAAGAGGAAGTTGCACAACCGCAACCCGAACGAGCAAAAGCAAAACCATCACAATAGCTACAACTCATCCTTGACCCTCTTCTTGCTTACCTCCTCAGCTTCGTCGGTCTCCAATGGCTGCTGTTCTTCCTGATGCTGTGGTTGTGGCTCCTGCTCTTCCGCCTCAGCTTCAGTCGTCTCCTTGGAAGGGGCGGCATCCGTGACCATCTCTTCCTGGGAGCCCTCTCCGTTGTCTTCCTCCTCTTCGTCATCGTCGACGAGGCCGCGCAGTTGACGTTCTCCGTTGACCGAGATAACCTCCAGCGTCCAGTCCTTACCCTTAGCCCACTCCTCCAAGCGCTTCTTCAACGTTTCGAGCTTCTCTGGGTCCAGATCGTGCTTTTTCAGGTCCTCGCGCGACAATTGTTGCACTTCCCCGTTCTCGCGCTTGGCCACGACCTCGATGATCTCTTCTCCGGCCCACGCGACGCGCCCTTTCTCGATCTCCTTGCCTTCCGATCCCACCAGCTTCTGAGCACCGACCTGGATGTCTCCGACGACTGGGAGCTCCTCCATTACGGCTGACTCCACTAGTCGCTGCGCCAGCTGGTACTCCCGGAGCGCTTCCCAGTCCGATACTTGCTCTGGGGAAATAATCTCGCGGCACTCAATTCCATGGACCTCGTCCTGCTGGGGCGGCAGGAAGGCAACGTCGTTACATAGACGCGGGGTGTAGATGACCATGAGGTAGGAGCATGTGGTCAGCTCCTTGATCCAACCAATGCGGTCTGTCGACTGAGGGTGGCAATGAAACTGGACCTCGATTTTCCGGTCCCGACCTGTCAGGTCGCATTTCGTGCCGCCATCCAATCGTTGCACCAGGTACCGGGAGCCGCCCTTCGTCTGGAGCTCCGCCACATCTGTAACAGGTTTCTTCTGGTCGGCGGCCCCTTCTACCTCATCTTCGTCGCCATCTCCTTGAGGAAATTTGCCCAGAATGAAAGAGTGTGTCGTATGGTCCTCCATGGGCGGGTAGTTGGGAATGCCACTCCCGGAGGGGAGGGCGTGGAACTGCTTGATCTGGTTCTTGTAGCAGAAGGAATAGGACCACCATCCGGATATATAATACATGCATTTGCCCTCCATCTCGCGCAGGAGCTCCAGGCCCCGATCCATCGCGCGCGCCAGCTCCTTCTGTTCGTCCGCCTCGTGAGGATGTCCCGTGGAATTGGTCCGATCGTCGACATCGACGTGAGGGATCTGGCAGAGAAATCGCTGTTCTCCTAAAAGCATTTCCTCATAGCTGAACCCGTCATCGCCATCCCGGGGTTTCGCCTGGTCGTTGTCATGGGTACTGCGGCCTAGATACACCTGAGCGGATTTCTCTTGAGTATCGGCGAAAGTAGAAGAGCTATCCCTGCGTTCTCGTAGGAGCTCTCTGGCGTGCGACTCGAGGACGTAGTCATCGGGGAAAAGAACCTCAAACTAAGAGTAAAAACCAGTTAGATTGAGCTGTGAGGGGTGCACAAGTAAGATGCGATGCATACTTGAGGATAAGCTAATAGGTCATCATGAATGTTGAAGGCCTTCTTGTTGGCCCAAGCCGTGGAACTGGCACAAGCCAGTCCAAGCAGGATATTTACAACCTGGTTCCGACGTGGCATGGTCGATTGTAGGGAGAGGATGGGGTATCAAGTGAGACGGGTCGGGTCAAGGCCACCGGCCGCGGTGTTCCTGAATGCGACGATCTGGCCTGATTGGGTACGGGACGGAGTTGAGTGGCCAATAGCTTGGTGGGGGTGTTAGGGATGAGTACGCGGGGAATATAATCAAGGGAACATTATGGTAAAGATGATAACCTAAGAACCGGAATTACTGTTGGGGTATGATGATCGTCGAGGCCGTGATGCACAGGGACATGCCAGTTGGGAAGAGCAGCAGCGCAGCAGCGGAGAGCCGGGGATATCTTATCAGCACGTGCACACCCAGTAGCTGGACAACATAACATGCAAAGCAGGAACTAAACTGACTGTACTTACTCCTTAGTGGGAGGGAGTGTAGTACAAAGTTATGCAACTACCACAATCTCAGAGACACATAGATTATCATAGCACATTCCAGAATTATGCATCACCCATCACCCACCACCCACCACCCAATTACTTACAATCATCATTATGAAGAATTGACTAACCCACCACTAACCCTTAACTGACTACAACCCGCCTACGGAGAATCAGGCAGCTGACCCCACTGAGTCAGCCCTGAATAATGGCGCTAAAACTGCTGACGGCAATCTTTGTAATGGGCGCGACCCATGGACCTTCAACATACGGAGGAGTATTTTCTCTCTCCACAATTGACTTTTCCCCATCCAATCCACACACACCCAACAGCAGCCAAAAAGAATAGTTTTGATTATGATTACTTACTTTATGCTAAGCTAAACCAACTAAACTTAATTCAACTAACCCAAAACCATCAGCTTACCCAAATCATTATAAGAAGTTGACTAACCACCATCACATCTTCCCCATCCCCCATTCCATACCATCGTAGCACCTTCTATATCATTCGCACTGCCCTCGCAGACAACCTTATAAAAGGCCGCTCACAGGACCACATGAAACTCCTCGTTTCGTTTTTCATCGCTATCATTGCTATTGTCTTGACTTGCAATACATCTACTTTCACTAGATACTTTACATCTACCACCAACACCAACACCAACACCACGAACACAACCATCACACCCAACAACACACATACTACAAACCTCACCAACATGTCCCTCCCCCGCGCCATCCGCCAAGCCTTCCTGGCTATCGAACAAGCCGAAGGCGCCGGCGCCCGCGTCCGCCGCTCCATCGGCACACGCAACCTCCGCAACTTCAGCCCCTTCCTCATGCTAGACCACTTCACCATCGGCAAAGGCGCCGGTTTCCCGGACCACCCGCACCGAGGCCAAGAAACCATCACATACCTACTCTCAGGCGGAGTCGACCATGAAGACTTCGCCGGAAACCGAGGCACCATTGGCCCTGGCGATCTCCAATTCATGACCGCCGGACGAGGCATCATGCACGCGGAGATGCCGCACGAGAACCCGGACGGCAGTCCCAACGTCGGCATGCAGCTCTGGGTGGACCTGCCCAAGGAGCTGAAGATGTGCGAGCCGCGGTACCGCGATCTGCGGGCGTCGGAGATCCCCATTGCCACAGCGGATGACGGGCGCGTCACGGTGAAGGTCATCTCCGGGCAGTCGCATGGAGTTGATTCGGTACGGGATCTGGCGTACACGCCTGTTTGGCTGTTGGATGTGACGGTGAAGCCTGGGGGCCGTGTGAAGCAGGTGCTCCCCGTGGGGTGGAACGCGTTTGCGTATACGTTGGCCGGGAAGACGATTTTCGGGTCCGGCGGGGAGACGAAGACCATTAAGGAGTTTCATAATGTGGTGTTTGAGCAGAAGGGCGATTTCGTCGAGGCGTCGGTTCCCGAGAATGCGGATGAGGAAGGAAGGTTCCTTTTGGTGGCGGGGCAGCCGTTGGATCAGAAGGTCGTGCAGTATGGCCCGTTTGTGGTCACCAGTGAGCAGGAGGTGTATCAGGCGATGGTGGACTTCCAGACTGCGTCGAATGGGTTTGAGAAGTCCAGGAATTGGGAGAGTGAGATTGGGAAGCGCATGGCTTATTAGATTCGGTTGATGTGTTAACTTCATACTACTAGATGAGTTTTGTATAGCTGTATTGGCGTTTGGTTTGAGTTTTGTGGATGTGTATATAGATCACTTAATACCATCATGAGTGATGAGTCCAGTGGAATTTTCTTTGAGTAGAGATACTTTTATGGTAGACAGATATTGTTCGTCAAATGCTGGTCCTACGAAAGTGGGTAGCAAACTTTAGGAGTATAATGCATAACATTCGCTATATCAACAGGGAGAACCCAGAAATCGAGCAAAATCATCCAGTCAGGCGAAAGGGGCGGTTCTCAGAACGCACCCGTTGGGTGTTTTGGATGAACGTGAGAAGAATCTGACCCCAAGACACCTATTATATCTTACAGAACGCCTACTCCGGCCAGTCCGGATTTGACCAAGCCGACATACATCTCTCTCCTGCCAACTGCAGGCTTAACTCAACCGCCATTCATCTATTTGGCAAAGTGCAGGTCGTAGCCCAGCCACTTGCGGGCAAGGATGCCCGGCACATCCAGACCCGGGGTGCCGTACGTCAACGGGGCATAGAAGACGAATCCGTAGATCGTACCGGCCAGGATGACCAGGGTCGCGATCCAGCCCGCAAGAAGGGACTTGGTGCCCATACGTTCCTTGGCCGTAACGAAGCGTCCAACCGAAGCTGACGCCTTGGCCTTGCCCGAGGGGTCGTCTTCGGACCGGACGCGCTGAATGACCGAGAGCGGCTCCAGGTTGAAAATGAACTCGATCAAGGCACCAGCCACAAGAGCCGAAGCAAGATGAGCGGGGAGGTAGTGGTGCAAGAAACGCTGACGGCCCATCAGCCAGAAGGGGAAGTAGTGGGCAGCCCAGCACAGGAACAAGAATCCCATGCTGTTGTACAGGCGGGAACGGGAGCCTTGGCCCCAGACTGTCACACGTTTAGTAGCTGCTCACAATAATCACAAGGGTATTTGTATTTGCTTACTCTCTTCCACGGCATCGACACCGCGACGCAGAGACAGCTGGTCAGCACCGATGACACCGGCAAACACCGCCAACAGACTACTAGCGATCCACCATCCGACCGGGTTACCAAGGAAATAGATCTGCTCCCGGGTGTCGTTCTTGGTCCAGAAGCTGACACCGCGGAGCAGGAAAGGCCACTGGAAGGGCTCACTCGCGTACGGGTGGCTGCTGGTCAGGGCATTGTTGTGGAAGAACATGGCGCGCTGCAGTTCAAGGTACTTGCGGAAAAAGGGCAGGTGCTTGACCTGGCGCTCTTCCTTGACCAGACGGGGACTGTCCTCTTCCAAGGACTCAATCGATTCAACGAACCACAAGTTGCTGGTCTGGAGGATATTCTTGTTGCCGTTGATCTCGGCTTGCTTGAAGGCCCAGTCGGGCAGCGGCGTGGTGTGAGTCCACATGGCCACACGGGTGGGCATATGGATCAGCTTGAAGTGGCTGGACAAAGTGCGGAATTCCTGATGGGGCTTGCCGTTCTCGATCTTAATCTCGAACAGTGTGTCATTGTGACGGTCACCGTTGGCAACCTCATGGGAAACAGTGGTGAACTCCTGGTTGGTCGGGTAGTAGGGAGATGCAACATCGTGGGTGAGCAGAATGGTGTCTGTGCCCATATGGCGGAGCTGAACAACATCACCGTTGCGCACCTTGTGTCCGCTGGTATCAGTCACATCCAAAGGCACCGTGGGGATGATCTGCCATTGGTTGTTCGTGTCGTTGTAAGGGTATCCGGTGACCTGCTGGCCCTGACTGGAGATACGTCCATCATCGTACCGAAGGGGATACCTCTCCAGATGACTGTGGAGGTAGACCTTGGTATCCTTGTGCTTCATGGTAATGGTGTCGTAGTACTCAATACCGATAGACTGCGCGCTCAGAACATTATCGCTGAGAGTTTCCTGGAACTCGGGGGTCATGAAATCATCGCCGGGACCGGAGCGGGTGAGGATGGCAAAGTGGACTTGGAACCAGAACAGATAGAAAAAGAAGGGCACAATGATCAGGGCAAAGGCACGAGCAACGAAGTGCTGACCCCACTGGAACATGGTGAGAGCACCGCCACGGCGCCGGATATCCAAGAGATTCCACAGATCAACCATGACGGCCGAACCGATGGTGACAAAAGTAAAGACACCGACGTACTTGGTGGAGATGACACAGCTGAGTGACACACCGGTCAGGAGCAGCCACTTCCACCATTTCCGTCCAAATGCCTCGTGACGCAGCTTGTAGAAGCGGATATAGCATAGGATGCTCAGGGCCATGGTCAGGACCAACGAGGCATCCAGAAGGATCAGACGGTCCTCTCCGATATGGGCATTGTCGAACAGGACAAGACCAGCGGACAAAACACAAGCGGGCAGCGAGTATCCGGATTCCCACATGATCAGGAACACGACGGGAACCGTCAGGGCACCGAGCGTGGCCGGCATAGCCCGAAGAGCCACGTAGGGGACCTGGTGTTCAATGTAGGAATCACCAATGTTATCGAAGAGGAAGTGGCCATCATAGCCGACCAGCCAGCCCATGAAGGCGAAAAGGAGCTTGCCGAATGGAGGGTGGACATCGAAGAAGTACGTGCGCTGGAGGTAGTACGAGGCAAACTAGAGCAGATTCCCGTTAGCGACCCGCCATCACGGAGCTTCATGCAGATCCATTGAGAGCGGGCTTACCTTTCCAAAGTGCACCTCATCAAAGACGACCTCGTTGGGGTAGGAAATCTTGTAGAAACGGGTGACGAATGCAAGCACGGTCAGAATGGAAATGGCCAGCCAGTAATCCCATTCCGAACGAGGAGCACTCGCTTTGGACAAAGGAGAAGAGAAATTATCCGCAGGCACGGGAGTACTCTCCTTCTTGCCGCCCCTCTTGCGAAGAGAGGGCGAAGGAGATGAAGACATGATTAGGTAGTGTGGTCAAGAAAAAGAACGAACGAAAGACACCTAATGGACTTCTAGAGGCGCATAGAAACAACAGGTCAGCAAGCCGGACGGAGCGGGTGAGAGAGCATTCGCATGCTTGTGCCTTTTTGTGAGGGCTACTTACGAAAAGAAAGCAAGAAAAAGCCAGTCAGGAAAAGAACATGATAGACCGGAGGTATGAATATACTTAATGGTCACAGCCGCAGCAGCGAGAGGGGGGCGGTTTCTGTTGCCGATGGGGGCGGATTGCGTGTCTTTCTGGCCTCCCAAACGCTTGCGGAACGGAACAAGGCGTTGGTCCGAACTTGAAACAACCCCCCATCCGGGGCCAATTTATGGGAAACGTCGCGCGATGAAACACGTGTACTTCAGCAGTTCTAGCAGTTTTGCGTCCAGGATGTGATCTTCATTATCCGTCGGAAATTTCAATATTTGGATTTGAGCTAGACAATTATATAATGTTATCATAGTGGTGCTGATGAACCCGATCAACGTATTCCTCAAAACTACCCGGGGATATCCAATGCCAAATCAATGCACCTCAACGCTGAACATGACCGCATGCAGTATATACAATTTGACAAATAAAAAAAGAAAGGACAACCTCAAATTCACCATTTCAGTCATCGTCCGACACGTTCAGTAATTCAAGCTCCGTCTTGACAAGTGACTGGAAGTCGCTGCGCGAGATGCCCGTAGCTTTGGCCAGTCGGAACAGACCCTTGATGCTCGAGCCAATGTGCTGTTTGACACCCACTTCATACGCCGACTGGTTCTCCGCCTCTTGTTCGAGCCTGGCCACGGCTTCGGAGCTCGCAGACGAGATGGAAGAGGGTCGGGGGTGGTTCAAGCCAGCATGTTCTCCATTGGCAGCGACACCGTTTGAGGTATGGGTCGGCTTGTCAGCTTCATCTCCACTGAATTGGCGCTGAAGCAGTTTGGCCAGCATATCGCCATTGAGGGAGGATGGTCCAACCTCGGGTTGTTCCTCCTCAGGATCATGGTTGTCCAACGCGGGCTGCACATCACCGTAGCGAGAAAAGTAATCCGCTTCTGACTGCTGCAGGGATGAGACGGCGTTGGGAGCGGGTGTCTTGTTTGCTGGAGTTCTTCCGGGGGTTGCATCGTATTGAGCCCAGTAGTCATCGTCATCATCTTCCTCCTCCTTTTTTTGGTTCTTTGCCTGCTCAGCAGCCTCGCCAGCTTTCAGGGCATCCTCGAGCAGGCGGTCTTTCTGGCGAGCGTTTGCCTCCCCGATGGACACAGACCAGTCTTCAGCATCGTCGACGTTGCCCTCTTGCGGCAACAGTTCTGCTACCCGCCACGCGGGGCCCCCGCCTTCCTGATCCTCGGGGCACCAGAGGTAGATAATCTTCAGGCTGAATTCGGGAAGGATCACGCGCGACCGTAGGGTCTCCTCGTCCACACGCATGTACCTGACCGGGAGCTCATCGGGAAGCTCAATCTCACCCGACACCGGGTGCGGCTCGAAGGTTGCGCCATCCACCAATGTTTGAAGGCGCTCGGCCTGTCCAGCATCCCAGCACAGCAGTCGAAGCCATGATTCGGTAGGCGAGGCAGATACTGAGCTTAGTATCTTAACCCGTTGACGCAGAATGGGAGACAGGAGGGGCAGCAGCGCCGGAGGGGGTTGAGGCGATACGAAAGCCGTAGGAAGACAGGCGAGTAGAGGTGGCAGCAAAGTGCGGGGCTCAGGAGGGGGGATGAGTGCGACCATTTTGGAGTGAAGAAAGGAGACTGGATTGCGCAAGTCGCCTAGAGGAAATGCTGAGGTGGCAGCTGCAAGTCCTTTAAGAGGGGAGCTCTGTCGATAGCTGGGTTGGGGGAGAAAAGCTGCGGCGGTGAAAAAGGAAGATTGGATCAATCACAGCCAGCAGGTACGGGAGCACAGAATCGAGCAGTCACAGGCGCAAGTCGAGAGGGAGAAAACTGATTGAAGATCAGGAGGATAGAGCCATCTTCTATATGGCAGAACAAGGGGAAAGGAGAGGACAGACGATCAGTCAGTCAGAATCAGTAGCGTGGCCATCGCAGGTGTTCAGGTCCCCTTCCTTTGATCCCATGGATCTCCTCACGGAGCTGTTTGGCTCCCTTCGCCCGAAGAATCGGCGTGGGTCAAGAAGACGCGGGGGGGCCAGATGGAGCCATGGAGTCCACTGCGAGCCATTGAGAGTAGAGCAAATAATCCATTGGAATGGAGAGGCGATCCTTGGAGGAATTTCTAGATAGCAGATAGATAGATAGCAGAGATAACTGCGTGCAGAAGAACTGCTAAGGGTTTTAAACTCTCAAAGATTCCAATCAAGCAGGGATTCCGCGGATCCCAACCTCAGGCAGGACTTTGTCTTTTATACTTGTTTTGCGGGGTTTTCAAAGAAGCAAACTATTCCTGGGCTTCCACAAAGTCGATCGCTTCAGTTATATAAAAGTTTATCGCTTGTATGCTTGTTTCTTTAAGGCCACGCACAAGTTGTCTCACCATAGAAATAGTTTTCAGCCCGTCGCTGGTTGCATTCTTAATTCTTCATGCAGTTCAGCTCGGGATCTGGTCAATCAACCGTCGATTTCTAATCCGCTACATTCAAGAAATACGTAGTAGAGTATGAACTGCTACTCCACCCTTCCACGAGATTCTCCATAAATCAAAAGCAATTTCAAACAACCTGCAGAATCTCAGTCGGACAAATCTAAGACATGCACTCCCCACTGAAGCTTGTTCGGCATCATGATTGCTTCTCCCATACCGTCATGTGTTACTAACTAAACAAAGCAAAATCTACCAAGTCATGCTTCGATTGGCTTCCTCCAACATCCACGCAAACAATTCCCCATTAATCTCATCAGCAAGATATTAAGCCGCCACCGATCAGCATGGCTGTCCGCACTCGCCATCGCTAGTCGCAATCGCAATTGATTAAAGCCCCGCGACTCCAATGCAGCGTCGGGCGCTACGAGGGCCCAGCTCGCCTTCGGAGATCTCCCGGCTTATGCTAGCCAATAGATGCACCAGATGGGGTCAAATTTTGCAGGGTCGTTTAGGATGAAGAACGACTAGCGAACGGGGTTATGCATGGGTCGCAAGCTGGTCCAAATCCCGCTGAAAACTAAGAGTGGGAGGAGTCACAATAGATAAGCTGGCTGCTGGCCTACCCTCCCCCTCGGAATGTAGCCCAACGTCTCCCTGGGAATATGCCACTAGGCTCGCATCTGTCGCATCTGTTCTTCGATTGCTCGCGTGTGCATCATGGATCCCAAATATTCCGAAACGGTCGTCGTTGAGAGCCACAATGATAAGGTCGAAAGCACGCAGGATGTCCTCCAAGGTTACGCGGATCTCGACCCGGAAGAACTGAAGGCTCTCGAAACCCGCATCCGATGGAAAACCGATTTGCGCCTCTGCACCATTGCTGGCACTCTTTGCAGTCTCAATCTGCTTGATTCGGGCATCTTGTCATCAGCCTCGGTTACCAGCATGCCCGATGACCTGGATCTCATTGGCACACGATACTCCGTTTCTGTCTTCATCTTCACCATCGCCAGCGTCGTCTTCCAGCTGCCGTCTACCATCGCAGTCCGCTGGGTCGGCCCACGCATCTGGTTCGCATGCATCGCCTTCGCCTTCGGACTGATCACAATGTGCACGGCCTTTATCCACACCTGGAAGGAGATGATCGCCCTCCGCGTGCTCTTGGGTATGTCCATGTCGGGGATTTACCCAGGTCTGACCTATCTCATCAGCGCCTGGTACCCGCGACGGGAGCAGCAGCTGCGGTTCGCTTTGATGCAGTCAGGCGAAGTCATCGGTCTTGCGACGGGCTACATCGTGAACTATGGCCTCGAACTGTTGGATGGGAGAGCTGGCATGCAAGGCTGGCGCTGGATGTACCTCGTGCAGGGCCTCATCAGCTGCGTCATCGGAATAGCCACTTACTGGTGGATCATCGACTTCCCAGAGAATGCGCATCGCAGTTTCTGCTTCATGTCCGAACTGGAGGCCCGTGTCGCTGCTCAACGCATCAAGGCAGACCGTGACGATATCGTCCCGGACCCGTTTTCATGGCGCAAGGTTCTCGCACCTTTCGCCGACCCGAAACTGTACGGCTTTGCATGCATGTATTTCCTGCTAAACCTGGTATCAACTGCATTGAACTATTTCCTTCCAATGATCCTCGAGGACGGCATGGGATTCTCGAGCAACGATTCGATTCTCCTTTCCACACCGGTAAGCCCCTCACCTTCACATCTTCTATCTATAGCCCTATACTAACGGCTTAGTAGCCCTACTACTGGGCCGTCATCCCAGTCATCTTCACCTCTTTCGTCGGAGACAGATACCGCATCCGCGGCCCACTCATCGCCTTCAACGCCCTCTGCCTCATCGCCGGGTTCCTCATGTTCGGCCTCCCATCCTCCACCCAAGTCACCGTCCGATACATAGGAACGTTTCTCGCGACAGGAGCATACGTCTCCAACTGGGCAGCTTTGAATGCCTTTATGGCCAACAACGTCGTCGGCCAATGGAACCGCGCAACAACGGCGGCGGCAGTCTCAGCCTGTAACGGCCTGGGCGGCGTTGCGGGTAGCTACATCGTACGACAGCAGGAAGCACCGCGCTATGAGACGGCTGTGTGGGTTTCTATCGGGTAAGTCTCACCCAAAGAAACAAAAATGAAAAGGAAAGGGGAAGAAGAAGAAAGGAATACCTAATTTACTAATCGATAAATCAGATCCCATATCCTAATGATAGCTCTCGTGTGCGTTTTCACGTTATTTTTCTGGCACCTCAATCGGCAGCAAAAGCATAAGGGGCGGCTTATTCAGAATATGGTATGTCTTGCTTATGAGTCTTTCGGTGTTTCTTTACTCATAACAGTATTGCAGGTTGGATTCCGCTATACTTACTGATTACTGCATTTTGTTGTATATGATGAGGCCCTACTAATACTACAGAAGAGATATATATATATAGTATATATATATGATGATGTTGATGATGACTAGAGCAGTGATGAATATGTCAATATTCAAGCTAATAATGTTTTATCTAAGACTCCACCAGTAAATTAGTATACTACTGTAGTATTTGCCGTCAGATCCTGTTTTCAAAGAGTAGTATAGAATTGTAGGTGAAGTACTATATTTCAAATACTAAGGACTTGAATTGACGGACCAACAGACTCGATTCAGGATTTGATTGTATTTAGCAGTAGCCTCTCACAATCTCAAGGATCCCCGTCGAGAAGTAGTAGTATATCGGGTAATTATAATTGCACCATAGACCGATAAACATTTGAAGAAGCTACTAGATAGGGTGTATGTATCATATGTCACCTCGAACTGAGCTCATGCGTCATGATGGTTCCGCCACAACAAGTAGAAGCACTTGGCAGGGTGTCGCATACTACGCTCACTTGAAGGCAGTTGGGGTTAAAGACAAATGAGTATATCCCTGAACATCAACCTATTGTGATCTGCCATCAATCACTGGATTCTTCGGTATATCATATCGAACATTGGTTAACCTAATCTATATACTATATATGAGAACGCATGAACCACACAGATATCGTATTATACATCAATTTTCATAGTTCATACTCATTATAACCACAACTATAATACATCTATGGATCTACGGACCCTCTTTCGGCCGCACCGCATACCCGTGCATCGCCTCCTCCAGCGAGATATTTTCCGAATAGTACTCAGATTCCCGCGCCACCATCGTCTGACTTCCCAGTGATGGGACATGCGATCCGCGCGACTGACTGTTGTCCCCGAGTCGAGAGAAGCCCTCCGGAGTCTTGGCATTGCCCTGGTTGGTTGGGTAGCGGCGATGATAGCACTGCGGAGTCTGAGAAGAGCCCTTGCTGCGCAGCTGTTGAGGTAGAATGCGCATGATCAAGGGCCAAATGGGTGGGAGACAGGCGGCGATGATAATGATTCCGCCTTCTAGGATGGTCCAGATTCCTAGGTTGGTGGATGTCCCTGAGTTGATGTGGTTAGCCCGGGTGGGAGTTCGTTGAGGTATGTGGACAGAAAGGACGTACAGGTTGGGTCGGTCGTGGCATTTTCTTGAAAGAAAATCGTCATTCGCAAAATACTGGCTACAGTCCCTCTGGTAAGGACGGAGTGTGTAAGTTTAATCGATTCTGGTCCAGTGCGTTGCTGGGGTGGTGATAGTATATACTTACAAACTGCCGAGGAGGAATACTCCCGTCAAAGCCAACTTCTGTCCTTTTCGCGTATGTAATTTCCAGACATATGGCAATGGCATGATCAGAAGGAGGACGTCTGTCAAGATATTGGGCGGCGACACATAGCGGTAGAAGGCCAGTTGATTGAAGCACGATCCTCCTTCAATGGTTGTATCCCAGACGTATGCTATCGGCCAGCACTGGAAGATGGCTGCAAATAGGATGCCGAGGCCATGTCCGAGCACGATAGCACCGACTATATATGCCATGTTTTTGAACGATCGGGTGGTGAAGATTCGGAGGTAAAAGACCAGAATGGAGATTTTGGCTGGAGTGACTGTGAACGGGAAGTCGAGAATCTCGTTGGCATACAGGCCCTGAATCATGTTAGGCATGTCGGCATTAACAATCAAACCAGGGATTTATACCTTCTCCAGGATCACCAGCTTTTCAGGCGTCTCTTCGACATATTCCATGTGATGTCCGACTCCTGCGAGCTTAACCACTTTGCGAAAGGAAACCCAACGGTCAGTGCTTGATCGGGCTGTTGTTGAAATATCCCACTTACAGATGATGTACAAAGCCGATTGGCCCAAGCTGGCGATCTGTAAACAATGTAAGCACGGAACAAGAACCAGAAGGACAGGCAAGTAAGTACCAATGCCAGAAGAATCAGGTAATCGTCGAGAGCTAAAGCCAGCTGTTGCAGGCGTCTCGTATAGAAACGTGCTACAACCACCACAATCTGGACAACGGCAATCGCAACGGACACGCCTATCAGCGCATCACCGTTGTACGGGACATCGGAATCTGATCGTGCATTCATCGCCACCTGAAACTCGACTCTCCATCTGCCATTAGGGGTCTCTGTCTGCTACTTCAACGGTTGTACGCATCTGCAGCCTGCAGCTATCATTGAAGCAAGGGGACCTTGAAAGGTTGAGAGAATTTCATCTTTTAATTGCGAACAGAGCCAAGACCACAACTGCTAGCTTCATACGTGTTCCTTGGAATGAGAGCATTCGGCTTCACTGGGACCGACTTGAAACTCTTGGGCGATGGATCCAGTCAGTTACATAATTCGATGTCGAGCGTGCCGTGCTGGTGCCACGGGCAAAAGATGTCCAAATCGATGGTTCTCTCATCATTCGCGAAAGTCAAACTCCGCCGATCCCCACATGGCTTTCGGATGGCTTGCACAGACTCTTGGAACCGACCCTCGATCTGATACCATGCCCACATATTATGCCGCCCAGCGTCCAGTTCCTGGCAGGTTTGAGCCCACAAGGGCGCGCTAGCATCGTGCTCGGACTCGATCTTCCATCTCATTCGTTCTCGGGTATCCTCCACCACGCGAGTCAGGGCCCCACGCTTGCGATTCCTCAGCTTGTGTTCCGATTATCCCTTCGTCATACTAAAGCCCTCTATCCGCGACATTTCATGTTTGCTCCTGTACATTCACCCGTCCCTACAGAATATTGCATCTAGCACCCTGAAAGAGCAAAACAACAAGAAATTCAACTTCAAAATGTCTCTTGATCGTCAGATATCAGAGCTAACAAGCGTTGTCCAATCTAGCAGAGATGGCATTGATGATACCACCCGGTTCAAGGCCATTAAAGCCGCGCAGGGATTACTGGCAGCCTTGGGCTCTCCAGCCGAGACAGTCATTCAGGATGTCGTTCTGGTAAGTCTTCAGGATCATGCTGCCCATTCCCGTTGATATGCCCATTAACCTGCATGAAAGAATTCGGTCCTTCTCATGGCACTTCGTATGGGTGTCCAACTCGATGTTTTCAAGACCATCAGAGACAGTCAAAGTCATGTAACGACCACACAGCAGATTGCCGATAAATCCGGCGCAAGTGTAGTTCTCGTGGGTAGATCTCCCTTATCTTATCAATCTCTATATTAGCCCTCATTGAATTCGAACTCGTGGGTCGACGATGGATACACACTTCGTTTCTCTGTGGTCCCACTTTGGAAGGGGCGATCATAATTGTTTGCGGGTGCAGTATCATGGTGAACATGCACCAAACACAGATTCCGACAAAAGTCCGAATAATGCATACTGACACTGCACCGCCCAGACCAAATCATGAGGCTGCTCGCAGCTTCCGGTTATGTTTTGGAAGATGATGTCCAGTCATACAAACCATCGCCGCTCACAATGGTAATGGCTGAGCCTACCTTCGAAGCCACCACTCGAGCATGGTAAGTCCGTCAGACACACCAGCAGACTGGCGTCAGCTTATCCGAGGCCTTTTAGCTTCGATATTGGCAACTTCTGTACCACAAGAGCCCCGGAATTCTTCCGCAACAATAGCAACCAGTTCCCCAAATCCGCCAAAGACACACCTTTCCAGCTCGCAATGAACACGGAGCTCAGTTATTTCGAATGGCTTGGTCACAATCCCGAGCTGGCAAAGGACTTCCAACAATGGATGACCCTGAAGCAGCAAACAACACCAAACTGGGCCGACTGGTTCGACATCAAACACTCTATCACCGACGGTTTCAATGATTCAGCTAACAACGTCCTCCTCGTTGACATCGGAGGAGGCGAGGGCCATTACCTGCATGCATTGAACGAGAAAGTCCCCTCTCTCCCCGGACGTCTAGTTCTGCAAGACCTGCCACCCGTTGTATCAAGTATTAAGACTCCTCCGAAAGGAACCGACTTGATGCCTCATGACTTCTTCACTCCGCAGCCGGTGAAAGGTAGGTGCAGCCAGGCTCCACAAATCAATGCCGCAATCAAATATGCTGACGGTCTTCCTATCTCGCAGGTGCTCGAGCATATTATCTGCACTGGATCCTTCACGACTGGGCCGATGAACAAGCCCGCCATATCCTCAGCAATATCGTCGAAGCTATGGAACCTGGGTATTCCCGCCTCATTATCAATGAGTATATCATCCCTGATAGACAATGTGACTTTCCCACTGCGTGCATGAGTATCATGATGATGATTCAGGTTGGCGCGTTCGAGCGTTCTGAGAAGCAATGGCGTGAATTGCTCAACTCTGTCGGTCTGGATAAGATCGTTTTCCATCAGCCGCCTAGTGGTGGCGAAGGTATTATTGAGGCTATCAAAAGTCCCAATTGAATGGACTGCTGTACATAGATAGCGCTTCGTGCAGCGGGCGGCTGACGATGCGTTTGAGTAGGTAAATGGTCAATTCTTATAAAATCTAGAAAGCAAAGCGAGCAACAAGATGAATTCTGATTTTATTGTAACTAGTTAACAATACTGTATAAAAGCAGAAGCAAGTAGCAGCTGGAAGAGTTGAGTATGAAGGTTGAGTTGGATACGCCTAATTGGGCAGGCGGGTGCGAGCCGTTGAATGCTGCAGATAGAACTTGGGCGGTCACATGGGACTCGTGACTACACGCTTACCTGCCTAGTCTATCGTAATACTTGTACTACTACACAGTTATGGCATCTGGATCCGCTAAAGGAATCATTGCAGTTGAGCAGGTATTATGTACAAATGTTGGCTGGATCAGATCTCTTCGAACCCATTTCGTTCTTCTAGCTTGGAACAAATATAGATACATCAACGAGGTGCCTCGGGGTATATGATAAACTAAACAGCGGCGCCGCTCAAAATGTGTTACAGATCGGGAAGAAGACTAAAGCACCTCAGATGAATCAATCGGTGGATTGTTGGCTCGGAGAGAACAGAATAGGACAAAGGGAACAATAGACCAATCTTGTCGCTGTGTCCGCTGGAAACAACACAAGATAGTCATTCATCCCCTTTCGCCAAGACAGGCTGGATGCGCATCAGTTGCTCCGGTCCTGCTGCTCCAACTTACCAACGAGTTTCTTCATGCCCGCCCATTCATCGGCAGGAACGTCTTCTGGAGTACCGCTGAGACCCTTTCCGACTTCAAAGACAGTAACGACACCATCAAGCCCACCCGTTGCAATGCGCCTGCCCTCGCGCTCTTCCCAGGCTACCTTGTTGAGACTCCTCGTTAATATACCTCCACGGCCCTTGGACGGTGTTGTCTTCACGACGGGGACTTCGGTGTCTGTGTAGAGATCCCAGACTTCGAGGTTTCCAGCACCGTCGACGAGAGAGAAGACACCGGGGCGGTGAGGGGACCATCGTGCATCGTACACGACGTCCTCACGATTAATGTCAAGAATAGGCTCCACAACCTGAGTTGTGGCTATGGCGGAGGTTGCTGGGGCAGTCGTTGCCGGCGGACGGATGCGCCAGAGTCTCACGCTCCAATCCAGACTAGAGCTAAGCATGAGATCGCCCAGATCAACTGGACCGCGAGCCGGATGGAATGCAGTAGACATGATTGGGGCTTTATGACCGCGATACACAAGGCGATGGTCGGTACCAGCCTTGGCCCCGGCTCTATCGTAACGGTGGCATGGGTAAATTCCTCCTTCCTCAGTACCAACGATGAAAAACGTGGGGTCGGACTGCGGAAATGACATCGTCGTGGGTGCAAGATCTTCTGTTTTCGAGGGCGGGGGGGTAGATAGCTCGAGGTATTCTTGAGGCTGAGAAAGCATGTCGACCGTCCAACCGCAGACCACGCCATCTGTTGATGCGGTCAAAATGTTATGGGCATTCTGTGTTCCAATGATGGAAATACTGTAGACCGGGTGCGTATGCCCAGAGCCAGTCAACGGCGTCTTCTGGACGGGGGCGCCACCGCCTGCGCGCGACGACCGAGTATCCCAAAGCAGTACCTGCCCTGAGTACGAACCGCCAACAATGAGATTAGGGTGGAATGGAGAGAATTTGGCGGCTAAAATGTCGGAGGTAGAATGAAAGACATACTCCGGTCGGGAGTGAAGGTGTTGGTTCCAGATCTGGACGAGACCATCGGGCTCATGAGGGGCAGAAGGGTTCTTGGTGTATGCAGCCAGAACAAGTTCGGGAAACTGTGGGGGGTGTCAGATCTCAATGCGAAGCTCATACTGGCGATTAGAGCGACAAACCTTTGGCGAAAAGCTTAGATCACTGATCATTCGCTTCTTGCTCCATCGCTCGTCCCAGAACTGGCAGACCTCCCTAATCCCGCGCCGTTTCCGTCCATGTTCATCGTCGTCTTCTAGTTCACCATCCACTCCTCCAAGCTCGTAGTCTGCTAGCACGTCGTATTCCTCGTCCAGTGCCCGCTCAATGACTTTAGCTGATCGTTCAACGAAATCCAGAAAGTCCTCGGAGGACGTGACAGCCTTTAATTCGTCATCATCTAATGTACGGAGCGGGTAACGCATATTTGAGGCCTCGGCACTGGCTTCATTGTCAGCGTGCTGCTGAGTGGCCTGCAGCTCCTCCTCGATCTCTTTTCGGAGCTTCCTCCGGATCTCTTCGTCGCGTTCGCTATCTCTTTTGCTGCCATTGTTTTCTTCATCATCTGACTCTGTGGTGCCGGACGGTTTCAACTCCTCTGTCTGGACTCCTTTACTGTATGTGACAACTTCGGGTTTGGGCTCAGGGGCGGGCTGCGGCTCAGGAGCCGCGACAAACGGCTCCGTTCCGACCGTTTGAACAGCAATTGACTGTGAGAGTGGTCGCGTAGTTGGACTGAACGCTTCCGTATTGTCGCCACTGAGCTGGCTAGCACTCAGCACCGAGTTAGGCCTACTTCCTTTCCGTGACAGGCCATCGGCTCCGTGGCTAATGGAAGCCGACCCCGGGCGGTCAACTAAACGTGAGATAAGATCATCGAGCTCAGCTCGACTATCTGCGCGGCTGGGGGCAGGGGAGACGACCTAGAAAGACAAGTAGACTTGAGCGCTGGCCCCTTTTCCAAGCGACATGGGAGACCATGAGTGAGGGGGAAAGGGTCTCTCTACCTCAGAAGCATCGCCGGTGTTAGCTCGGGTTTGCGAGAATTCCTTCTGCCGCAGCTCTCTCTGCCGCTTCAGTTCGGCGAGTTTGGCTCTCTTGGCAAGGATCTCGGCCTTGCGCTGTTGCATAGCCGAGGACATGATGGGAAGGAGGGGGGAGGGTTAGAGGAAGGGTGAATCCCTCCAGACCACGATTCGGCTGGCTTTAGACTCGGGGACGAAGTAAATAAGGGAAAGGCGGCGTTCGTTCGCGTTCCCTTGGGACTTCCCCGTGTCTGTCCCGCGCCCAGGGAAACCCGGGTTGGTGATGACATAAGCGCCAGAGGGCCCGACGGTCCGGAAAAACTCGCGACAGGAACTTCGTCTTTACCCAGCTCTCTGAGTATCCTGTCCGATTGCCAGCCATTGACAGTCGATCCCTTCATAACGGTCGCTCGGAATCCGGCCTTGCTATCTCTCGTCTCACTGATCTGTTCCATTGCCGCTCCGGAGGCCAGGGTTCTCATAAGATGGCTACCACACAGGGTGTCAACGTGAGTGTCATCAGTATCCGCCCTGGACCCATTGTGATGATACAGGACCCTCGAGGTTAACCCGCTCCCTTCGCCCATCCAGGTTCTGCGCTATTCGGCCCTCGTTGCCGGTCTCGTCTACGGTTTCTACCACCAGTCTTCGATCACCGCCACTGCTAAGCACGCCGAGGCCGAACGTGAATATGCCCGCCAGGAGCGCCTGATCGAGCAGGCCAAGGCAGAGTGGAAGAAGAAGACGGCGCCCAAGGACACGCAAAACAGCGGAGGTACGTCTTGGTGCTAGCCCTTATTCTAAATCCCCTTTCCCAGTGCCGAATTGCTGTCCCCATTGATAAACCCCTCAGCGGCATGTACCGGACCCCAAAATGCTAACTAGGGAACGTGCACAGTCATTACGGATCCCGAGGACAGCCGGTTTGACCTTGAGGCTTTCCTGAAGATGAAGGCTGGCGAGAACTAGAATGGGATGGAAGTATACGGCACGCAGATGAAGTTGCAGTTATCTCTCTAAGAGCCGTACCTCTTGAAGGTATGGGCGAGAGATCTCGGGTCGGCCCCGATTATGTATTATTGTTTGGTCTAATTTCCCAGAGTCGTGTCATTGCGAGCGAAAGGAATGATTTTTCTTTTTCCACTATAGACATCATCCCCGCATCTTGTACATACCCTGGGCTGTTGTGCGTCTGTATCACTACAGTTGGACCAGAAGAGCAAGAGATTCTGTATGCTTCGGTTTCATTGCTGATCTCCTTCTCGTACTGAGTGCGCTTGCGCAATATTATGCCCATTGTCCATGGGGCTGTTCTATGATATGCTCCGTGACGCCGTCAGGTCGTTACATGCGGACTCGGGATGTTGCGCTCTAGATCTGTAGTCATCCGATGTCTCCGTCATGTCCCGCCTGTTACTGTAGGATAAACGAATTGCAAGGTAGCCCCTGGCTTGCAAACTCCAAGATACGCTTAACTCCGGCGATTTCCGATCAGCGCCATGACCTCACTCAGTTCATTGTACAGTCGAACATCTTTCTGAGGGACTTCATCGACGATCGGTTTCGGGTGCAACAGCCCTTTCTCCTGATCCCACGTCCATCCATACGCTATGAACTTTTGCATGATGGCCGGATCGCCCTGTTGTGCGGCCGCAGGATCAAGGCCGAGATAGGTTGCAGCGGCTGCTGGCCTTATCGCCTCATAGGCTCTGCTGACTTCCTTTAACGTCTTTTCCTGGAAATGAGCTAAATAGAGTCAGCAAGTGAATGACGTAGCAAAAGGCAAGGCATGTTCGAGAAAATGGTTCGCCTTACATTCATAACTTTGGACTATGGGTTGGAGTGCTTCTGGCCACGGCAGTTCTCGCAGGATCTTATAGACTTGCTCATAATTCCGTTGCCAAACGGCTCGGAGAAGCGTCAAACAATTCTGTAGCGACGAGTCATTTTGTAATAATTCTTGTGGCATGCGTTGTGTCGTTAGGCGAGCTTCGATGCTGCATAACTTGCGGATTAGCGATTTGCCAACTTGTGGGGATCGCCGGGGATTAGCTTACGTCTTGTCTATGAGAAGGTTGGAGAAGAAGTATGTAGAGTAGTAAAGACTTAGTAGTTCTGCATGTTTGCCCTTTTGCATGGAGAGCAGACAAGCCTGGCTTTCATAGTCTGATAGTGTTTCGTAGAGCTCCGTCGGCGTTTTAGCAGAGGCAACGACGGCGGTCAGTTGCTCTTGTGAGAGTGGGGGAAGATCCATGGTGAGGAGCCAGTAGAGCGGTCGCGAGAGTTTGGGGTGCTTGGTTTTATTAAGTCTTCTTGAAACAAACAAGGTGTAACTATTTGGATGATCGACTGATGGCCGACTTAACTTGAGCTGATACTAAGCACTGACGGTGCGGGGACGTTTCGGAGGAAAACCCCCCAAACCCGCAACGGAAAGGGAACTAGTAACAAATACTAACAAAGTATTGTGGTTGACTTGGGTGACTTACGTACCTGGCGCCAAGCCCCAGAAGAGACCACCTTGCGAAGCTCTCGACACTCTTCAATTCATTCCCCCGTTCACGACACCTCCCAACCCTTCCCTCTCATCAGCTCCCGGGACAGGTCGAGGGCTGTTTGCTCATCTTTTTTCCCATTGGATCTTGATTCTTTTCTTCCCTGGCCATTATGGCCGAATCACCCCTCGATGTCCTCTTGAAGGGTAACTCCGGCAGAACAACACGCGGCCTTCTGCGGATTATCATTCTAGCTACCATTGCCGCTGCTGCTGTGTCCAGTCGTCTGTTCAGTGTGATCCGTATGTCTCTTAACTTATAAGATCGGGTCAATTGAATTATCGTTACTGACATTTGCCCTCTAGGATTCGAGAGTATTATCCACGAGTGTATGTTTTGATACCGATCCTCCCATCTATACCTTCAAGCTACCGCGGATCCGGCATTCGACACCGTGTGCAGCCAACTTCACTTCCAATACCAATCAATGCTAATGTAGCTCACTCCTACAGTCGACCCCTGGTTCAACTTCCGCGCAACAAAATACCTGGTCTCCCATGGCTTTGAGAGCTTCTGGGACTGGTTCGACGACCGTACGTTCCTCTTGCCAAGCCTGCCTTAACCTACATATACTGATTTAAGATGCTGCTCAGGAACATGGCACCCTCTGGGACGTGTCACTGGTGGCACACTATACCCCGGTCTCATGGTGACCAGCGGTGTTATTTACCACGTCTTGCGGTTCCTCACTATCCCTGTCGATATCCGTAACATCTGTGTCTTGCTTGCCCCGGGTTTCTCCGGTTTGACCGCGCTGGCAATGTACTTCCTGACTCGCGAGATGGCGACATCCCCCTCCGCTGGTCTCCTCGCGGCTGCTTTCATGGGTATCGTCCCTGGATACATCTCTCGTTCCGTCGCAGGCAGCTACGATAACGAGGCCATCGCCATTTTTCTGCTGGTGTTCACCTTCTTCCTGTGGATCAAGGCTGTTAAGAATGGCTCCATCATGTGGGGTTCTCTGGCGGCCTTGTTCTACGGCTACATGGTGTCTGCCTGGGGTGGTTATGTCTTCATCACTAACTTGATCCCTCTGCACGTTTTCGTTCTTCTGTGCATGGGCAGATACAGCTCGCGTATCTATATCAGCTATACCACTTGGTATGCTCTGGGAACTCTGGCCAGTATGCAGATTCCTTTCGTCGGATTCCTGCCGATTCGCAACAGTGACCACATGTCCGCACTTGGTATGTACTCTCATTTAACCGTAGAGAAGAGCGTTTGTACTGATCTTGCCAGGTGTCTTCGGCCTCATTCAGCTCGTGGCCTTTGCTGACTTCGTCCGGGGTTTCATTCCGGGCAGGCACTTCCAGAGACTTCTGACTACCATGATCATCGTTGTATTTGGCATCGCTTTCGTCGGACTCGTCGTCCTCACCGTGTCCGGAGTGATCGCCCCTTGGAGTGGTCGTTTCTACTCTCTGTGGGATACCGGCTATGCCAAGATCCACATCCCTATCATTGCGTCCGTCTCCGAGCACCAGCCCACTGCTTGGCCGGCCTTCTTCTTTGACCTGAACTTCTTGATCTGGCTCTTCCCTGCCGGTGTCTACATGTGCTTCCGGGATCTCAAGGATGAGCACGTTTTTGTCATCATCTACTCGGTGCTTGCCAGTTACTTCGCCGGTGTCATGGTTCGTCTGATGTTGACTTTGACCCCTATTGTTTGTGTTGCGGCTGCTCTGGCCCTCTCCACCATCCTCGACACGTATGTATTCGCGAAGAATGGCCCCAACCCCCGCGCCAAGGCGAACGACGACACCTCGGACGGTCTTCGTTCCACCAGGAAGCCCGATGTCGGTGTCACGTCCTACCTGTCCAAGGCTGTTATGACCTCCTCCGTTGTCATCTATCTGCTTCTCTTCGTTGCGCACTGCACCTGGGTCACCTCGAACGCATACTCCTCCCCGTCTGTGGTTCTCGCAAGCCGCTTGCCTGATGGAAGCCAGCACATCATCGACGACTACCGTGAGGCGTACTACTGGCTTCGTCAGAACACCGAGCACAACGCCAAGATCATGTCCTGGTGGGATTACGGCTACCAGATTGGTGGTATGGCAGACCGCCCTACCCTGGTTGACAACAACACGTGGAACAACACCCACATTGCCACTGTCGGTAAGGCGATGAGCTCTCGTGAGGAAGTCAGTTACCCCATCCTCCGTCAGCACGATGTTGATTACGTGCTGGTGGTGTTTGGTGGATTGCTGGGCTACTCCGGTGACGACATCAACAAGTTCCTGTGGATGGTCCGTATCGCTGAAGGTATCTGGCCCGACGAGGTCAAGGAGCGTGACTTCTTCACTGCCCGGGGTGAATACCGGGTGGATGACGGAGCCACCCCGACTATGCGTAACAGCTTGATGTAAGATTTACCCCTGCTTGCCATGGCAGTGATATGATGCTAACAGCGACCCAGGTACAAAATGTCCTACTACAACTTCAACTCGTTGTTCGGTCCCGGCCAGGCCGTTGACCGCGTGCGTGGATCGAGACTCCCCGCGGAAGGCCCTCAGCTGAACACGCTCGAGGAGGCATTCACCAGTGAGAACTGGATCATCCGCATCTACAAGGTCAAGGATCTCGACAACCTTGGCCGTGACCACAACAACGCGGTGGCCTTTGACAAGGGCCACAAGCGCAAGCGCGCTACCAAGCGCAAGGGCCCTCGTGTCCTGCGGACCGAGTAAAGGTCCAGGTGTCGTTGATAGATACCAGGTTGGGTGTAAAATTGATCCCTTCTTCTTCTTCATTTCTTAGCATGTCATTTTCAATTCCATGTTCTTGTACGTGTCATCACCATATAGGCGGAATCATAGAAGTTGTCCATCTGGTTAGAGGCTGTAGACTGTACATTTTACCCCAAACACCAAATATGAACCTTGAGTGAAAATGATGGTGCATCGAACACGGATATCCTTCGAATAATATACAGATAAAAAGTAAGAAGCGAGCAGAGATTTCCACTAGACCAGCAACACCATTCATTTACACACATCCACCTCTTCCCTTCCGTAGCATCCCAACCATCCACCACAATCAGCCTACCACCACTTGCGCACCCAAACCCAGCACAAATCCAACACAGAAAGATAAATATACAGTAGATTCATAGTATTCAACCTAACTCCAATCCCAATACACCATTATCAATCCATGCACAGCTCAATCAGCATATGATGAAACCGGAGGTAAAACAACAACAGTATTTCGCAAACGCAATATCCAATCAATCGATCGAGTCAAAGTAAAGCAATCATTGCTTCTTAGCCGGCTCATCGGGAACCTTCACGTCCGAGAACTCATCCTGTCCGACGGCGCGGATGGTGTAGGCGTCTATGCAACCACGGAGAGACAACGTTAGCTATAATCTTTCCTTGAATGGGTCCGGAGACTATCATGAGGTATGATTGCGCATGCGCGCATCCACAACAAGAAGCAGCAACAGTGCTGGATAGAAGGTCTGGACGTACAAACACTAATGGTAAAAGACACCAAGGCAAGACCCGTCAAGGCATTCTTGAATAGATACGGGCGACGGGCACGGAGAAGGGCCGCTCCGGCGCGGTAGTCTTTGCCGTAGTAGGTGGAGTTGAAGCTGTGGTTTTATCGAGGTGTGAGTCAATGTCTTTGGGGGTTTATCTTGCGATGGATGGGATGGGGGTGATCGGGGTAGTTAGGTAGTAGTGGGGGGTGGATGAGTCGAATGGATCTGTTTGGGATAGGGTGTAATAGCAATGGAAGGGATATTGGGACGTACATTCCGGCAGGCATTGTGGAAAGGTTGAGTCTGTGCTGACTGATTGAGGTTTTTGGAGATGAGGGTTCTGGAGAGGGCCGTTTTTTCTTTCGGAGGTGAACGGGGAATTCGGAGAGGATCGATTTGACGCCTTCATTGGGGGGGATTCGGCCCGGGCTTGGCGGGCCTAAGGTGGCTGGCCGAGGCGGAGCCGCGGGGATTATTTATCTACTTGTTTACTCTAAACTGGTTCATGGTGCAGGATGTACTCGTGTATATCTTTTTCAGGATGAATTTCTCATATTTTAAATGCAGTAGATTGTTTCATTGGTGCTCAATTGGATCAGCATCTACTCGGAATCGCTCTGGGTTGCAGTAGTATCCACTATCTATATATATACTCCTACTATTACTACTGAAAGTACTTCCATCACGTCCAACAACATAAACAATAAGTAATAGTCTGGGTTGGGGTTTCATCTGTGTGCTTTTCATTTTCCCACCGTCTTGTTGCGTGTAACATATTATATATCCCCTGCCTCATAATCCATCTTCTGTCTTTCTTAAATCATAGCATCGCGCAATGGCTGTATACTCTGCTATATAGAAGAAGATATCGTGATGACATTCATCAGCACTGTCTATCCCTGTTCTACTGTTGTGGTTACGATAATCTGCTGCTGACTTTCGTTATCGCAACTTTCAAGATCGACTTTACCCTTCCTTTTAGATTTATGAGCCCAATGACTCCGTTCGCTGAGATGATATCCGCTATGATCAGGGCCATTTCTCCAATCTCGGCCCGGATCGGTGCTCTTTCTGCTGCTGTTCAGTCCCGGAATGTTTCTAAGCAGAACCCGCAGCGAAGGTAAAGAGCCGGTAATTAGGCCGAGCGCATATTCGACATTCATCAATATGAGTGGAACCGCGCCGACGTCTATGATGTGTGGATTAGTAGAGCAAGTTTGTAGCAAGGGAAAGAAGAGACGTCATACATGTATAGTCGGTCGAATTAACTTGGAAATCTAATAGCGGAATGCGTGCCAGACCGGCACTGCAGGCCACGAATCCTTCGATCAATTAGTCTAGGATGTTCAGGGAAAGGAAACCGACAACTATGCAAACATACCAAGACAAAATAATCCAATAATGAATAGACGGCGCTGAACAGGCATTTGGAGCTTCCAGATCGTTGGCATTGGAAGAGTGATGATGCTCACATCGAATAATAACATCAGTATTGCCTGATACAGCTGGAGGTCCTCTAACACGGCATTTGAAAAGCACTTCGAGTTTGGGACGGTCGAGTCCCACGCTGCCTGCACTGGCCAGCACTGGAAGATCAAGGGTAATTCCCCCGAAACGGTGACGATGGCCATGAGCACCATGATTCCCAGTCCAATCCGCCGGATCCATTTGGTCGGAAAAACGCGCAAGATGAAAACAGTAAGGCTACATTTGACAGCCAAGGCCACCCAGAGATATAGGCAGAACAAGATATAGACGTACTACAACGGTGAGCCAGAGGCAATCAAATGGCAAAAAAAGCACTAACCTTCTCCATCATGATCATATCTGCAGTAGGAACAGTCTCCTGATGGTAGCCAATTCCATACGTTGTGAGAATGATAGAGAGGGCTGCGAACACAAGGACCATGCACTGCTCAGTGCGGTTAAGAGTGGGTTCATTTTCATCCCCCATAGAAAATCGTACATACCAAGGCAAGAAGAACAAGACAGTCATCCAGGCCGAATGCATGCGTGATGAACCCTCGAAGATAGAGCTAGGGAGACGCAGGTCGATCAGCTCGTGTATGCTGTCATTGTAGAACGGTTAACATACTCTGAGACAGCAAACGATCAGAGTGAGAAGACCGAATGCACCGATCACTCCCCTCACTGTATATACCATTGGAGGTGCCGGATCAGGAAGATGCATCGGAACGCCACTTGTACCGGCCATTATTTGTCAGTCGCTCTGGTGACTTCCTAGCCTGTGGTCTGATTTCCTCATTCCAAGCTTATTCAAATGAACATAGCCTCAGTAAGGCGATGCCCGCAAGCAAACAGCGCGACAACAGACCCCTGACCGGTGTCCCTGTCAAGTGAATTCCACACATCGCGACATTTCAACTTCTGAAATAAGTAAGGCATGTAGTTGCAGGGATCCGCTTCCAATGCGGCCCACTGCAGGGTAGATGTCCTGTTAAAAGACATAATGTAAGTGCATATAATTGAATGAACAGGGAAGTTGATCCTGATAGTGCCCAAGTGGGCCAGTGATGTGCCACTCTGTTGTCTTTGAGACGAACGTGAGCCGTCATTCGATTCTGGGCTGTCATAGTGGCCCACTTGGCGGATGAACGGGCCGGTGAGTGACCGTTGGTTGCGGAGGCTGCCACGGCCAAGATGGTGTCAATGCCTCGCTTCATGACATAGAAAGACAACTTACACAGTAAAGGTAAGCCATCGATGACCATGATCACAGCGTACCGTTGCGAGCATGGCCGCTGGTCTTGGTCAATGCATCCGCATCAGCTGGCTCAGCCCTGACTGGCTCGAGCCTGATGACATCTTTCAATTTACTGGGAGGCGCAAGCGATGTATGCGACGGCGTCAGACTAGTAAGGAATCCTGGTTACACTATTTCTTTGTTAGCTGGACTATTAATTTCGGGATTGAACGGCTGTCGTGGGTTGCTTTAAAGGAGGCTAAGGAGGGATGGGACGATTGCAACCTGTCAAGGACATGGTTTGCATAGAAGATCTTGTCTAAACGGCGAGAATCATCACCTCGTTGACCATCATCGAACTCCGTGACTGTATTATTCCACTTGGCTCCTCCTCAAACATACCTTCCAGCATGTCGAATAGTCCTGGTCTGCTGGCTTTAAGCCCACTTGACCACATCCCGGCGAAGCTCTTCCTGCCGTACATCCTGTACTTCGACACGGTTGACACGCAAACAGCCCTATTCACCCTCCAGAAAGGCATTGACAAGTTGATTTCAGAATTGCCCTGGCTTGCCGGAGATGTGATTCTTCACACCGCGCCAGAAGGGCCCAAGAACCGAATGCATATTGCGCCCCCATGTATCCCTCTTTCTGAGGTCCCTATGCTGAAGGTCAAGCACTTTGACGGCGATAAAGATTCTAGCTCACAACCCATTCAATCCTTCCTCCCTCTGCCTACATTTATTCCAGCCTCCCAACAGCGTCCCGTTCTTCGCTTTCAGGCAAATGTCTTTTCTGGCAGGATTATTGTGGCCATGTCCTTCTGGCACAGCGTCTTTGATGGTACCGGGGCCGGTGTTATCCTTGAAGCAGTCGCCGAGTGTTGCAAGTCAACCAGCGAAGAGTTTACAACCAACCTCGTGCAGACTATCGCGGAGACCCATGCTGAACTCCGGAAGAAAGTCTCGAACTTTCCATCTGAATGTGTGACGCGCCTCGACCACAGCGTTGAGTTAGGAACACCTGTTTTTGATCCCAACATTTCCACCGAGCAGTGGAATGCAATGGAATCTGCCTTGGCCTCCACGGTCGAGACAAAGCGATACACCTTCAGCCCCGAGAAAGTCGCCAAGGTGAAGGATATTTGTACCCAACTCATGCCGCAGTTGCGGTCCTCGGAGTGGATTTCTAGCAACGATGTTATTACCGCAACACTGGCCATCTGCGTCGACCGAGCCCTTCACCCAGAGCGGGCAGACAAAACCCAAAGCGCCGATTTCCTGATGGCCGTCGATTTGCGAAACCGAGTTGATCCTCCGCTACCAGAGACCTACCTTGGGAACTCGATCTTCCCTGTCCACGACGATATCTATTCTGAAGCAATGGCAGGTCAGACAGGGGATGGTGCAGACACCCTACACCTAGCGCAGTTGGCACTGCGTATCCGCACCAAGCTTACATCAATGGACAAGACTCTCATGTATAGTGCATCAGCCGCCGTCGCCGACTATGAAGACTGGACCAAAGTCGAAGCAGGACCCGCGGGGATTATCGTAACCAGCTGGAGAGGTCTCAAGGTCTTTTCGCTAGATTTTGGCGCCGGACTGGGCCACATTGTAGACTTCGAGCCCGGGCTAACGCTTGTCCCTGGTGGGTGTATCTTTCTGCCGTCGCGGACGTCCTTGGAGAAGAGTGGGTCGATTCCGATGTGGGAAGTATGCATCACCCTGAAAGCCGGGGATTCCCAAGTGCTGGAGAAGGATCCACTGTTTAACCGGATTTTGGCATGATATATGTTGGAGTGTGGATTATGGGTGTATGAAGTGTACTACGTGACTTTTGATGACTGAATTTTTTGTTGACCATACTAGCAATGTTTCTGAATTATATGCCGAATACGGGGCACTCTAGACAGTGTCAGCAATGCTGCTTAGTATATCCACATGCTGCTATTCCCATCTTATACCGGACCCGTGGGTTGTGCTCCAGGCCATTTTAGTGCCGGCCGATCATCAATAGGTCTAGGGTAGAATCCCTGACACTCGTGCATGGTGAGCATTATACTATAGACGTGCGAGCTCCATTTGTCTTTACCAATGGCAGATAAGACACATAAGGCTTGAGCCTTTCCCGGATGGGGATGATGGTGTAATGGGTAGGATGGCCATAGACATGAAATAAATGACTATGACGGACAGGATAAACAAGTGACGGTGGATGCCGCGAGACAGCCTCACGTGACCATTGTGTCAAGCGCCGGCCAGATTCCTGCTTCGGCTGCCGTCCATCCATTCATTCAGCTTGACTTCCTCCAACCAGCAACCACCCATTATCCTCCTCCTTTCTCTCTTCCTCCCTTGGGCTTCTCGATTGATATTATATATTGTATCTCCAATTTCCTCGGTTTAACCCGAGTCATCGTTGCCTTCCTCCCCTATTCACCAGTCATCGGTACTCACCTCTACGCTGTATGCGCCGCGTCGGCAGATTATCTAGTCGCATTCTAAGCCCGGTGCTTGCACCGTGAATGTCCCTCTCCCCTGCGTAGACAACCTCAACCAGTTCCCTTCTGCCTTGCAAACCTGTTCTCTCAAACCTCGTCTTTCCTTCCATTTGGCCGGCTCAGTCGGCCATTGAACCAGTCGTAATGGCTCAGTCGACCGACCACCTCGTCGATCAGATCGCCCAGCTGAACGCCGCCCGAAACCTCGTCCTTGGCGATGCTGCCTTCTACCCACAGATCGTGAACGGTGTCCTTCCGTTAATTGGCGCAAATACACGCCTGGAGTTGCGACAATGGGGAGCGGAGTTCCTGGCTGAGACGTTTGCCAGTCCCGCGTTGGCATCGGCTCAGAAGGAACAGTTGGCCCCGAAAGTGCTGCAGACATTACGGGAGATATTGGAATTGCCGGAAAGAGATCCTATGGTTTTGAAACATATAGTGCAGAATGCGGCCAGTTTGTATCCGCTGGTGTTTAGGCATATGTAGGTGACTGATGCTTGCTTCTGTTTCGCCCCCCTCGGGAGAGCTCTCGTAGATTGCTGCATGGCGCTGCAATGTGAATTAGAGCATCCACTGGGCTTTGCAGTGTACTAACGCTTGACCTTGCAGTATCAATCACCCCGCAGAGGCAACCGCTTGGGAAAACATGACAGCCATTAAACAGGACATTTTACGCCGATGGGACTCCTTCCCTTTCCCCGTTAAGATCTGCTGTATCAAGTTCGTGCAGCGAGTCGTCCACGTGCAGACGCATGGTCCCATCGCCGACCCTAGAGTATGTCCCACTGAGATCTTGCGTATTCCGCTGAGATTAACGTCGTTTTCCTAGCGACCCGACCAGAATGAGACGTCCTTGGCCATTGTGCCCCGAAACCATGCAATTTTGTCTCTTCCAAACTTGGAAGCAGAGGCCTCCGGATTGCTGGATCGACTTCTATCTGTCTTCCAAGAAGAATCAAGGTATTCAAGGCCCCATTGCCGTTTGCTTACGTCAATCTTAGATGTCGCTAATACCCTCAAAGTGATCCCCTTCTTGTCAATGCGACATTGAACTGCCTGGCCGTCCTCATCCGAACCCGACAGTCCGTGGGTAACAAGATCATCAACGCGATCATGAACTTCTACCCTGCGAGACAAGTGCGCGCTCCCATAACCCCCTCGGTCCGAGTCAGTGTGAAGTCGATGGAACGGACCGCCAGAGCGGTGATGATCAATATACTCAAGAGGTGAGACGATATGGTGGCACGGGACGGGATGCATTGCTGATGGATATACTCAGGAACCCTAACCACCCCCTGGCGGGCAAGATGCAGCAATATATCGACCGATTGATGCAATCGCGTATAGAAGTCGCCGACGAAGCCTCGCGGAAGCGCGGTTTGCCCTCTGAGCCAACAGACGGGCTAGACAACACTAAACGGGCGAAACTCGACGCTGAAACGCCCGCACTGATCAAGATTCCGCCGTTGCCACCAGGCCCGATTAGCTATTCACAGCTCTTCACACTCACTGAAGACAGGGAGCTGTCGAACTTCGACGTGAAGCAATTGCCTACCGATATTGTACTCAAGATTGTTGTTCCTCTCCTAGGTCGGGTCGATCAGTCGATGATGCAGCAGTCCATCGAGGTATGCTGAAATTAGAACAGGGGATAAACACCAGTGCTAACGAAGCCTTAGGCGATTCGTATGCGATATCAAACAATCCAGAAGCAGCAGGCTGCACAGCCTCCAGCGGCGACAGCGGAGGCGGAGGATGACGACGACTATGAACCCGAGTACCAGCCCATGGACATTCCCGAACCGGCAGCCGAGCAAGCGGAAGCCGTGTCCGCTGAAGTGGCCGACCTCCAACCGGATCTAGTATCTCTAGGCCCTTTTGTCTTACCCCAGCCGCCGCCTCTGACAGAAGATGAAGCCGCAGACATTGGTCGAAGTGCTGTCGGGAGAGTGTTTGGCATGTTGACGTCTACCGGAGTTGCCCCTAACCCAGCCAAAGGGAAGAGTCAACAACAACTCGGCTTTGCTCGCCTGGCTGGAAGCACTTTCGACCGTGACGCCTGGATGACCCTGCTCACCAGACTTGCCACTCGAGCCCCAGCTGGTCTGGAACCGGGAGGCGGCAAACTCGAGAAGGGAAAGGCCCCAATATCGGACTCCATCCGAGAAACCCTTTACCGATATATCCTAGAGGACTTTCGCGGTCGCGTGAACATTGGCATCATGTGGCTTAATGAGGAATGGTACAACGACCGGATGCAAATGGAGTTCACTGCGCAGCAACGGCGCGGAGAGGACGAGGAGGTAACAGTCCCGTTACACTACGATCACTGGGTCCTGCGACTCCTGGATGGGTTCCTCCCGTACCTGGACTCTCGAGACACGAAGATTCTCATCCGCTTCCTCAGTGAGATACCCGAAGTGACGATCCCTATCACCAAGCGAGTGGCCAGTTTAGCAAAGGATCCAGAACGCGTGAATCTATGCATTCAATCTCTACTGTACGTTCAAAACCCACCCAGAAGAAAGCAAACCTCATACATCAAGAAGCTAACAACATTCCAAGATATCTGATCATGTTCCGGCCCCCCGCACGGGAGATGTGTCTCAACGCCCTCGAGGACGTCTACGATACCTGTATGTTGCATTCTTCCCCCGCACAGACTACCCCGACGCTAACCATCCTACCCCACACTTTAGACGAAGAATCCCGTCCCTTGGCCGGTAAACTACTCGCCAAATGGCGTCCCAAGAAGACCGAAGGACAGCAACAGCAAGAACACGAAGGGCAACAAACACCATCTCAGACTCCTCAATCTCAGCAGCAGCAACAGCAGCAGCAAACCATCCTCGCATCCCGTCCCATCACATCATCGGAATCCCATACCCCCCTCACCAACGGCACGGAAGAATCGAACCCCACTCCCCCGCCGCCACAACAGCCACAACAACAACCAGATGCCACCCCGGCCACCACCTGAGCAAGAAGAGGAAGAGTCTGTAACCAATACACCTCCACGCATCTAAAGAAATACCTACTGTGCTTTGTATTACTTTGTAACTGCAACAGACACAATCAAAGAGAGACTACATACATACAAGCATATCTATCAATACCTCTGTCACGGATGATTCCCCCTTTTGCTGATCGCGTCACTCGCATAGACTAAATAGTCGATCACTTTATTGAACTGAATGTATCGGGTATTATCTGTCAAAGGAGAACCGCGTCTTCCCAATAGTAGTTCTATTCTAGTACGGTAGTAGTAGTTATCTTATCTTGATGTGGGGGATACTACCCAGTAATTCGAAATAGCGGGGCTTATCTATCCTATTCATCTAAGTAAGTTTCAATCTATACCAAGGTAGTATTGGATTAATACATGCTTATGTAGCTTGGGAATTAATTCCGCTCGGATATGTTGATCCGGTACTTGTGGCTTGTGGCTTGGTAAAGATACTTGGTGAGATACGGATGTGACTAAGGAATTAGAGTACGCCCACCCCGTGTATGGTGAATGACACGAAGACGGATTTTATGGAAGATTTTTAATAGATGTACTGATCATCGAAGAGAGTTTCTATTCTAATAAACCTCCTATGCACGGCTTTCCGTGGTAATAAAGAAAAAGAACACACATATCCCAGAAACGCCAAGAGAGCAAAAGGACGTGACATAACACCGTGGGCATATGTAGTATGTATCATGAACAGCAAGGATAAAGAGAAGAAGAGAAGACGGTAATTGTTTGAAAGAAATCAAAAAGAAAACCCCCAGCAAAAGTATTAGCTATCAGCCGATGCGTCCGTTCGCCCATATTCACACATTGCCCCAAAGCAGTTCCTCATCAAAAAAAAAAGCGAGGTAAGAGGAACCCGCAGAAATTGCAGAATAGATAGATCACTTGAATTCGTCCCTGTTGGTGCCAGTCATACATGCCAAATCCGTACATACATTAGAAACACTCTACAACACCTTAAAGCGAAGCCCTGTACAATGAGCTATGGAGAATATCCACACCTCAGAAGAGAAGATGGTAGATGGTGAGTTTGCTGTTGCGTGATAGAATTTTATTATCGCGCTGCCATCTGATTCGACCCAGGGCCAAGGATCCCCGTTGACTGATGAATGGAGTTGACCGGTCGAGATGAAAGTGGCGGCGAGGAGTCACGTTTTACGGTAGCCGATTGGAACAAACCGAGTCGGGCCGAAGGTGGTGAATAGGCGGCGGCATTTTGAGAGGTTCCTTGGGGAGAGCGGCGACCGAGCGTTGTATTATACGAGGCGGGATGTGGTTTGCGTACATCGAGGGGAGAGGAACTTATTGATCGGAACCCGGATCTCCTCTCTGCCTCGTAATCGGGGTTAGCAAAGGGTCCGGGATTTTGAGGATGTTGTTCTTGGTCGTAGGGGGTGTTGTTGGCTGAGGAGTTTTCGGCGATTGTGGAGGCAGACCCGTTGGGTGCGTGTATGTCGACTACTCGCTTTTGTGCGGCAGGTGTCGTGAACACAGGAGCCCGAGGATTCTCGAAGACACGACTCTGCGGTCGTTGTGGCAGCTGCTGGTGCTGATGTATGGGATGCTGCGGATTGGCCCATGGTGTCTGCTCCAAGAAAGCTTCTTCTGCAGCTGTGCGGTAGACGTTCGATGACATGGCCGGCATGGCACCCCTCGGGAGCGTGGACTGAGACTGTGATGTGGGGACTCGGGGTTCAATGGAGATCTGCATGTCATGTTAGACTGGACGTTCATCGGTTGGCAATGCCTCATGATTTGATTGGACTTACACCCATCTTTTCCAGATCCTCATCAAGCTCCGATGGCCGTGCAGCAGACAGCGCAGGTGCAGCTGGAAAGCCGACATATTTGGCAACTCCTGCCATGACAGAGACCTCTTGATTGTATGCGGTTTGATGGGCAATCTGCTGTGACCGGCGGGTGGGGAATGGAATGTAATGTTGCGGGCTAATCTCGTCCGTCTTGAAGCGATCGTGCTGAATGGAGTAAAACTGCTTGCTGATCGCACTTGAATGCTTTTCGCGAATATCTCGCGTCCGTTGAAAAAAGGTGCTATGCGCTTGAGCACGTTCAGCCAGGCTCTTGTTCAACAAGGCTTTCATCCTGTACTGAAAGAGTGTTTGTTCGTATTTAATCTTCGTATCGCGATACCGCCCGATGCATTCAAGCTGCCGCAGGTATTCAGGATGCGTTGGATTCTTTGCGTCGAGCATCTCCAGCTCCCGGTTCAATTTCGAGATCCTCTCGTCATAGATCCTAGCAGCTATGTGGTTAGCAATCTGACTTATAACGCACAAAGATGCATGGGTTCATACTTGTCTCGTAGGGTCGCAAACTCCCGTTCTAATACGGCGAGTGAATCCATCGCAGATATCCTCTTGGCTGCTAGGTGCGGAGATCAGTATCGGATTGCTGGAGCCGGTATTTCTGGGGTAACTTACACTCTTCCTCAAGTTTGGCGGCAGCAGCTTCACCATCATCCGCATCTTCACCACGTTCCGCGACATCGTCATCGCCAACGTCATCAGCCTCTGCGCCAGTCTCAAGCGCGCCGTTATCGGCTTCGTCGTCAACATCTCTTGTTTTCCGACCTTTCCGCTTGCCCTTCTTAGCTCTCTTACCTTTAGCAGGTACCGCAGGCAAGGTCGACTCGGGGACGTCGTCGGTTGCGATGTCTTCCTCGACAAGCTTGGGGGGTTCGTCCATTGGTTCGGGGGTGAGTACGATATCATCCGGGGGAGGGTCGCTCAGATCACTCTTGACTGAGCCACGGCGCTTCTGGGGCGGCAAATCTTCTTCGTCGATTTCCATAACCCCCTCGTCACCGGACTCTAGCCGCTTGCGCTTCTTGCCAGTGCTTTCTGAAAGCGCTGAGTCCTCGAGCCCGGGTGTATCATCGGCCACTTCAGCGGTGCGGGTAGTTTTGGCACGAGGCTTACTGGGCGAATCGTCCGCCACGTGCTCTTCGTCATCTTCCACATCATCGTAGGTCGTCGACTGAGCCAGCTTGCTTGGACTGGGCTCATAGCCAGTGGCACTCACGACAATATTTGTTTTTGAACGAAAGTTTGGTGAGTCCTCGATGCGCTCCGTCTCCGCTTCTGAATCATTTTCCGGGGCCACTCTATCGGGCTTCGGAGACTCATAGTCGGATGGGATATTTTCAGATACGTCATCAATCTCACTCAAACTGCTAGATCTATCATCACCCATGAATGAGTCGTCCAGAAGGAGGTTCTGTTCGCCATTGGTGACGGCAGAGTCTGCTCCAGCTGGCGCACCCACCGAAACAGGTTCCCTGCTTTCGGCTACCTCCATGGTTATGCGCGAGTGTGAGGTTTATCGATAGGAAGAGGGGAAAGGTCAGAGAGGAAGAATTGAGGACGTTGTGTGTGGAGGTTGTGGTTTGGAGACCTGTGGGGGGTAGGCAGATCCGTGGTTGTCGGTAGGATCAGGGTCGTAAATCTAGTTCAATGGAGAACAAAACGTTAGACAATTTGACAAAAAACATGGTACGGCAAAATAAGGCGATATGAAACTCATTAGCTGGGGAAAAGAGGGAAGAGGAAAATGTCGAGGATGAGAGGGGAGAAAGAGGGTTGCCAAAGGCGGTGCGGAGGTTCTGATCACACCCCAGACGGAGCGAAAGTGACTTTCGCTCCCGGTTTGGGCTCTGGGAACTGCGCCAACCCAACTGCAACGCTCAGGGCGCTGACTCGAGATCCCAGTGCCCTGACAACATCGCGAGTATCTGGCACCAACCAGGTATCCATAAGAAAAGCCTCTAAGAACATACCGTTCAGTAATGCGCCAGCAGCGAAACTCGTAAGACGCAGCTGCCGCGACCGAGTCCGGTTCCCTGAACCACCGCGATCGCGGAGAGAGGAAAGGAGCAAGCCAGAAGAACTCGGAAGTATTGACCAAGACGTAGTATGAATGGCACTCGCCAGGATCCGCGCACGCAAGCTCTCGTCGAGAGGAAGTATTGTACGTAGGAGGAGGTGGTGAAAGTCAACGCTCACGAAGCGGGCAAGACGACAGTGCAGCGTAGCGGGAGGATGGGCGGCATGGAAGAGGAGGGTAGACGGTTGGATGAGGAAATTGTTGAAACCAGCAGAAAGCGAGTGAGTAGTGTGGGGAAAAGAGCCTGGAGATAAAGACCACCAAGTCTGAAGCGCTAGGGAAGCGATGGCAGCTTGGAGGTGCGAGGAAAAGAGGAGGAGAGGCGGCGGCGGAGGGAGAAAGAACCAGAGCAGCAGCAGAGCAGCAAAGCAGCAGCAGCAGCAGCAGCAATGATGGAGATTGATTCACTGACTGGCCGGCCGCTTCCCTTTCGCTGCTCCTCTTCCCGTATACCGCCCGTATCGCGTTCTGCCGGCTGTATCATTGCCGCGCCCCGTGGAGTCTCACCGCTTTGGCCTTCAACCAATCCATTATCCTCGGTCTCGCACTCAATTGAGGACAACAGGACTGTAGAAGAAACTTATCATAGTGTCAGGCTGATGTGAGGTAGATTCATTCAGATATACTACCAAAGCCTCATTTCACTGTGGTTGAGACCTCCATTGCGTTCTCATCAAGTGAACCGCTATCAGTCCCCACGTGACCGTTCCGGCGCCTATCGCCGAGACCCAGAAAAAAAAAAGAGGAAAAAGTAAAAAAAGAGTAGGAAATATCAGAACAGAAACGCCAAGGCAGACAGTACGGAAGCTTGAGAGTTATAAGCCTGTCAGCTTTTTCTTCTTACAATTTTCTTCATTCTTTGAAAGGGACCGGATCCCTAAACTTCTGACATTATGGGAAAGTCGGACAACTCTCTTCCTCTCTTGGGGGCAAAGACATCCATCGATCCTACCCTAGCTGCCTTGTTTGAGACAAGTGTGCGTACCACACATCTTATGCTTCGCGAGTATGTCTTGGACTAACATGGCCCCATTGGGCATATCTAGGCTGGCCCAGTAAAGGCTCCATCCGTCACAATCGCCGCTCCCGCTCCCCAATCAAGCAAGCGCAATGCCGACAATGACGAAGATGAGGATAACGAAGATGTGATCTCCGAACCGGAAGACGAATCTCTGCCTGAGGACGAGGAGATGCAGGAAGCCCCGGAAGCATCGAGCGATGCGGGCAGCGAAAAAGCTGAAGTAGCCGCCGAGGCGCCCAGCCGCAAACGCAAGAGGACCACTGCAGAAGATGTCGAAGACACATACATGCGTCGCATTGCAAAGGAGCAAAAGAAGGAGGATGAAAAGAGACGGGAAGAGAAGGCGAAGCGACAGAAGACGGTAGACGGTGAGCAGGAAGAGGATGCCGAGCAATCAGAGGAAGAAGACGATGATGAGGAGAGCTCTGAAGAGGATGAGGAAAAGAAGGCCGTCCCGAAGCACGAGAGCCAGACTGGTGATGCCGAGTCGAAGGAACTGGACAAATCCAACCGGACTGTTTTCTTGGGCAATGTCTCTAGTGAGGCGATCAAGTCCAAGTCCGCTAAAAAGACCCTCCTCAAACACCTGGCATCTTTCCTCTCTACGCTTCCGGAGTCTACTGGACCTCACAAGGTGGAATCTATTCGCTTCCGCTCCACAGCATTTGCCAGTGGTGGCGGAGTCCCCAAGCGAGCCTCATTTGCCAAGCAAGAAGTTCTGGATGATACGACGCCGTGCACCAACGCATATGCCGTATACAGCACTGTGCAAGCTGCGCGCAAGGCGCCCGCTGCGCTTAACGGTACCGTGGTTCTGGACCGGCATTTGCGTGTTGACAGTGTCGCGCATCCTTCCCCAATCGACCATAAACGGTGTGTCTTCGTTGGTAACCTGGACTTTGTCGACAACGAGGTCAAGCCCGACGATGAGCAGAAGAAGAAGAAGCGAGCCCCCGCAGATGTTGAAGAAGGTCTTTGGCGGACCTTCAACGCTCACACCGGTCGTTCGAATAAGGACAAACCCAAGAATGGCAATGTTGAATCAGTCCGCGTGGTTCGCGACAGCCTTACTCGGGTCGGCAAAGGATTTGCCTACGTTCAATTCTATGATCAAAACTGTGTAGAGGAGGCTCTTGTACTCAATGGAAAGCATTACCCGCCTATGCTCCCCCGCAAACTCCGCGTGTCGCGTGCCAAGAAGGTTTTGAAGAAGCGTGCAGACGGTGGCAGCCAGAAGAAGACGCTTGGTGTGGCAGATAAGACCCTGCAGGGTCGCGCTGGAAGACTATTTGGTCGGGCCGGTGCGGCCAAGGTGAAGGCCGATGCGCAGAAGTCCATCTCGCAGAACTCGACGGTGTTCGAAGGCCATCGGGCCACCGAAGGTTCGCACATTCGGGTCAAGACGAAGAGCCGTGGCTCCAAGGGCAAGCCGAACAACCGGAGCAGCAAGCGTGCTGCGGCCTACAAGGCCGCTGGTGGGTGGAAGAAGGGGAAGACGGATTAATGGGCTGGGACGTGAGCTTGCTGGCGTATTTTCATTTGTATTCTATTCCATGGGTGTATTTTGCATGTCGAAAAGCCAATTGATACGAGACTTGTTAAGTAGATATCCATCTGTTGCATGCCAATTCATCGGTTGTGAACTGTCTGTATTGTGCCTGTTCTGCTGTACGCGATGTGTAACTTTGGCCCTTTCAGGAACACGGCCATGACGTCACCTATCGATTGCGCCGCTTTTCTCCTGGCGATATCAATCAATGCTATCGCCCTTCACACATGTAGCGCTCTCTCTTTATAAGACGGCATGATTCATATTTCATTGAGTGATCGCTCCAGTCACATCATTGATAGACTTTTTGTTCCATATTTTATCATCGTGTGTGTGGATCCTACGGCACGTCTCCTCCCCCTCTATCATTCTGCCCGGAAGGCGGGGTGAGATCAAACGGTTACACTAAGTTGACCGACATCACTTGAGTCAGACTGGTACCTGAGCCAAACCAATCGAGATGAGCTTGTCTTGAGTGAGCAACCTCTTCATCGTGTAGCTATTTGAATTTGGCCCGGTGGCTAATCTTGTCAAGGCAAACAATTAGATAAATACCGAACTACGACAAGATTCAAGTTGATCGTTTCGCAGGAGCCAACATTAAGTCTGTATCGGTGACAAAAACAAGGAGGCCCTACATTCTCTTCAAGTAGCTCACAGGCTACGAGCGTAATGATGTTGCCTCTAGTTAATCGGCTTCCACTCAGGCGACGACAAAACCGGCTCCCCCCCAACAACAATAACGACGATTCAAACACCCCGCCAGCCGAGGATACCCAAGATTCCTCCCCGGAAGATGACACTTTCTATCCCAGTTGTTTCGATGTTCTGAAGGTTCGGTATCTGCTGCAGCATATTTGGCAATGGACGAGGGACTCGCAGGAATTGCTACCAGTTGAAATTGTAGACATGATTGTGGATGCCGCCGAGTATTGGGCTTCTTCCGAGTCCGTCCTGGAAGGAGAGACTGTTATCCGGAAAGATCAGGATCAAATTATCTTAACGACGGTACCTCTGTGCTATGAAGTGCAGGTAAGTTGGAGCTTTGGGCCTACTATGGCATTCTGCATACGTCTCACACTAGCCGGAGACTTTTTCATCGGGTTATTGCTGCTGACACCGTGCTCAAACCACTAGGCCTTGAATACCCCGTCTCCAAAGCCGCTGCCCCATCGGACCACTCATCCATGCCGCCAAATCATCTTTACCATAGCATCCCATGATCAAGGCTGGGGTGGCGGTCCAGGGTCTCGCGGCCAATACGGGGGCTCTTATTCGTGGTTTGACACCGAAGTCATTCACTCAGCACATCAGAACAGAGCTGCAAACAATCAGCCTCCGCCACAGGGTCCCTTCCATTTTGGACCCGACCATCCTAACTTGCTGCCAACGGCTCGTAAGCTACAGTCGAATAAGACGGCCGTGCCAGGTTCGTGAAAGCATACTATTGTTTGGCACTACCAGGATGACATCGCTCCGGACTCGAATGAAGCGGAGGAAATCGAACGTACTCAGGGGCGAGGACGAGCCACACTGGATGGAAGCCAAGTCCGTACTCTAGAGATTGGAGATGCGATTGCTGTCTGGGGTCGAGCACGGTTTGGCGGGTGGTCGAACCATGTGCAGCGAGTGTCAGTGCGGGTGTTTTGGGCGGTCTAATGCGGGGATCCTAGGTCAGCAGCATCTTTAGAGTGAAAAGAGCTAGAAACGAATAAATCACCCAATAGCAGTATTTATGTAGCTAGTCAACAGTTTGGGGGAATATTTACTAAGCAGCTATGATACCTAACTAACTAAGTAACTATACTTCCTTATCGGCTATCGATAGAACTGGGTACTCCGTATAGATGGCTAGTATAGATGGCAGCCTGCCAAATCAGGCCGGAGAGCATCACCTCATTCCTCAAGGCGATCACGCAATTGCGCCAAGACCACCCAATCCCGTCATCTGCGCGTTTGAATATAAGGTCGCTCTCTTCCTCCATCACCAGCAACGCTGGTTTTGTCTTCCCTCGATGAACCAAACTGGAAGAGACAGTCCTGTCAATTGGCCGAACAAGAGCTCAATGTTGCTCTCTGCTTGACAGCGACCTTCCCCCCGACTCCCCTTCGCCCTGCGGCCCTCCTTCATTCCCAGCCAAGACGACAGAATGTGACGGCCGACGGAAAGCGGCCCAGGATGTTCCAGGAGCGAATCCGAGTGGGGCTGGCCACATTGGATTGCGCAACAACCGGTCAGTCGTGCGAGAAGCGGTGATACACTGAGTGTGACCAGTGAGCAGTGCGGTTATCACCGCCTGACCGGTTGTGGCGGAGGCATGATGCATTATCTCGCCCGAGAGACTTCGTTTCTGCGCAGTTTTCCTGCGCTGTGACTCGATTTCGAACTGATTGACTGGCTGATCGGCTATCTGCCCATCTGCCTATCCTATCTAGGCCATCGGGGTACTCGGCTATCCCATTCTCAGCGGTCATTCATGGTGTTGTGTTCGTGGCTTCCCCTCTCCCGCCAAAACATGGCCTTGATTCTCGTTCGCCTGTTTCGCCGAGAATTACGCCGGCAATACGTCCCAGCTCCCCTGGCGTTTTGACTTCCATCCCCATAAATGCCTCTCCCGCCCTGTTGAGATCACGCTTCGATTGTCACAACCACCCTTTTTTCAGCCCCGTGAATTTGTGGTATTCTCGACTTTTTGCTTTTCTTTGCTCTACCCTATCTACATGAGCAATTTGAGGATGGCTCAACCCCAGAAATGTGCTGCTGTTGTTGTGGGAGCCGGTCCTGCCGGTCTGGCAGTTGTGGGAAATCTCCTGGAGAAGCAACTTGGAGGGAAAATTGCCTGGGTTGACCCGTTGTTCCAAGGTGGCCGGATAAACCAGAGATACCGCGAGGTTCCTAGGTGAGCAAGTCCCCGGTCTGGTTGTCGGAATGAGCTCCAAGCTGTCAGAAGAGGAACGCTCCTGCTGACTGGTTCTGTCGGCCCAATCAGCAATACCAAGGTGTGCTATTTTCAAGCGTACGCTACGGCCGTTCAACCTTTCCGCACCGTAATCGAGAACACTCGTATTCCCAACCCATTTACGACGATGGCCAAACTCGACCAGAATAAAACCTGTCATCTGCATCATGCTATTGATGTGGTTCGCGCTCTTACCGATGGCATCACAAAGATGGATCGGGTTCTGCCATGTCGGGGAGTTGTCACAGCTGCCAACCTGGCCGAGAAAGTCAGTTATAGAGCTCTGGGAGCCATTAAGCATCCTGCATCGCTAACATTTGATCGTCGACATAGACTGCTACTTGGACCGTTCGCATCCGGTTGCAGGACTCGCAGGATGAAGTCGAGGTGCTGACGCCTCGACTCGTCGTTTGTACAGGATCATCCCCAACCGAGGTCTCTATCTCAGTTCCTGGGCACCACATCGAAAGGCTGGACCTGGATGTAGTGCTGAAGCCCAGCGACCTGGTGTCGCATCTTCCCCGAGACAAGCCCTTGACCGTCGCCGTAGTAGGAGCGTCGCATAGCGCCATCCTAGCCCTCCTCAATCTGGTAGACTTGGCCCGCACTTCCCATCCCGAGCTCCGTATCAAGTGGTTCACTCGGCATTCTCTGCGGTATGCCGAATTCATGGACGGCTGGATCCTCCGAGACAACACCGGACTCAAAGGCTCTGCTGCCGACTTTGCCCGCCAGCAACTGGAGGATGACAAGCTGCCACATTCCGAGGCTGGCCGGTTCATCACCAAGGTCTACTGCGGCGACAACCAGGAGCAGGCACAGTATGAGCGGCATCTGCCCTCATGCTCGTACCTGGTCCAGGCCGTCGGCTTCACGCGGGACCCGCTGCCAGAGCTGTCTATCAACGGCTCCTCATTGGAGCCCGAATTCGACCCGGTTTCGGGAGGCTTCCGCGACTCCAACGGCCGCGTTGTCCGGGGTCTGTATGGGGCGGGGATTGCATTCCCGGAGCGGGTGGTCGATCCGTACGGCAACGTCGAGCATGCGGTCGGGTTCTTCAAGTTTATGAACTTTGTGAAGCGGGTATGTCCTCGGTGGATATCGTAGTGGCTGCATTCCCTAGAGGTTTATAGTGCATTGTATGTGTCACCGCTGGTCGGTCGATACGACGTGAACAAATATAATAATTTTGCAAACAAGAGCTCTATATCCCATGACTCCAATTCACCAGATGCTTATCCATCTCGTAAATGCGTATAGCCATCACACTCAGCAATAAGCATGGTGCTAGCAACCAAGTTGAAACAATATCAACACACAATATCCCTGCGACAAACACAAAGGCCATCTCCGAACAACGTGGCCATGCAACACACTATAATAGGATCCTGAATCCACTCTGTCTGATATAAGATTTTAACCACGACACTAGTACTGGTTCCACCAACCACTACATAAGCATCCTGTATCCAACACTGTGACTCACACAGACTACACCAACTCAATTGAACCATTCTCTACCCAAACAATTACCACACACACCCCTACCAAGTCATCTACATACACACACACACGCAATAAACAACTTCCCACCAAAATGTCCCCCAAAGAACCAACCTCAACCCTCTACGCCACCACCTTCCCCATCCTCACCAGCATCCTCAAAACCCTCCTCCACCTCCTCCGCACCGCCGAACGCACCCACTCCAACCCATCTTCCCTCCTGCTCAACTCCCGCCTCCATGCTACAATGTACCCCCTCGCAGACCAAATCCGCATCGCGACAACCTTCTCCGTCCGTCTTTTCGCCCGTCTCACCAACCACCCGGAGGCAGACACGCTCCCCACAACCCTACTTCCAGAGGGTAACCCGCAAACCTTTGCGGAGTGCTACGAGCGTATTGACAAAGTGCTGGAGCTTCTGAAAGATGCGGATAATGATGCTACGAAAGAGGTGGTGAATGCTAATGCGGAGACGGTGAAGCCTGCGCCCATGGGGCCCGGGGTCGAGGTGGATGTTACGAATGCGCTGTATGCGCATACCATGGTCCTGCCGAATATTTATTTTCATTTGAATACTGCGTATGGGATTATTAGGATGGAGGGGGTGGAGATTGGGAAGAGGGATTTGTATGTTGGGTTTGGGGAGTTGTGGCGGTAGTTTCAATTTTGTGTGTGAGATGGTGGGTGTACTGTAGATTAAGTTGAGTTTGGGTGTTTGATCTACTACAGTTTGTAGTTGTGAATATATGTGGACTTCTCCTCTCCTTCGCTTTATAGAGTTTGGCTCATAGGGAGTAACGCAAAGTAAGTACTCAAGTGCAGCTACGGAGTACTAAGTACATATAGAATGTATGTTTCATAGACCCCGGAATGATCTGCATACTACCATAATATCTTCATACTGATCCCAAGAAAAAATAAGAAAAAGCAAAGGTACATCCTATTCAGTGCCCTCAACACAACTCGTACACGTCCTTGATCATCTTCTCAACGTCGCCGTCTCCAACCAGCGTTGGTTCATCAAATACCTTGCAGAGTGGGTTATCTGCCTGCTGCACCTTGAGACCGTAGCTCTCTATGTACGTGACAAAATAATATTCCACTTCAGGGATGTTATCCTGGAGTAGAGCTGAGACTTTCCACATGATGTGCAGGAAGACAGCCAGGGCAGCGTGATACTTGGTCGTTCTCTCAATGGGCGCAAAATAATTACCTAGGCGTCGAAACTGTTCCAGTGATGGAAGATGGTCACCCAACTGAGCCACAGAAATTGAGTAAGAAGATGAAAACAGTTCTACTAATAGGTCAGTATGGGCTGCACTTGCCCGTCCAGGAGGTGATAGGTTTGGCTTACCGAGTGTCGTTTTGAGGGATAAATCAGCCTCTTTGGGCCCATTCTCTCTGCGCAACGCTGAGTAATGTTCAGCTATCTGGTAGAGCAACCGTTTCCACACGTAGATCTCGATCATGTGAGGAGCTATGGCCTCCATCTGACTGGCGATGCGGACCAAAACGACGGATCCCTCAATAGGATAATGTAGGAAGTTTGAAAGCCAATTGTTTGTGTGAGAATCAGTGAACGCTGCTATAAAAAGCTCCTGCAACGTCACCAATCTACAAACAACGCCCGGCATCAATTCTGGAGCTGGTAGGAGACCGGCCCTCATAGGCTCGCCAGGAAGGCTGCTTATTTCTCTGCAGCACCACTCAAGGCACTCCATCAGGCTAGAGGAGGTCTCCTTCTCTTTGGATATGTCTTCCATCTTAAAGCAAACAGAAGAGAGAAAGGCATAGAGAATGATGCCCTCATGAAAGCGGCGTTCATATACTCGGTTAAGGGTTCGAACCCATTGCCGTCGATTTACATCCGTGGCAAGAGAGACCAGCGGCAGCGCAGCATCAACACGCTGACCATTGGGCAGTTCTCTAACCTGGAGCAGTAACCAAGCGCAAGCATCACATGCTGACAGAGGCAAAATAACATCAGTCTCGGGGTAGCTACCCAAGACCATTGGATAGCGGTGTCCGGCACAGCTATTGGCCTGTGGAACATGGTGTGTGCCATTGTAGTCGCGTGGGGTCTGGAGGAGAAGACACTGTATTGCCCGATCAGTCCCACATATAGGACACTTTTGGTAGTTCTGGGGAGCTGCACATCCTGCAGCGACGTTTCTGCTGTCTTTGTATCCTGGTAAAAACAGGCATTCGCAGTCTATCGGTTCATCATATGGAGACCCGGAAACCTTTGCAAGTGGGCTGGATCTCTGTTGAAACGAAAGCGCGGCTCCAATAGATCGCATATCTGCTGCATTTGGCGAGCTCATTGGAGTTAGATCGCTTGGGGACATTGAAGACTGGCGTAGAGTTAATCCGCTTAATCTTTCCAAGACATCCTCAAGGGTCGTCTCCAACCGGGAAGAATAATCACGAGCTGCTCTGACATTCTTTTCCAAATGCTCCCAATTCCGTCGATGCTGCTTACGGAGTTCTGACTTGATGAACTCAGCAGTTGAGGACTTATTCGAATTTAGAAACGCTTGCCACAGAGACCGTGGGAGTGATCCATCTCCGCCCAAAAAAGTCAGAAGGGTGAGAAGTACAATTTTTGCTTCACCATCCAAGTCTTCACGTGGTTCACGCAAGATCTTATTCATCGGATTTATTGTCCGACGGGAGTTCAAAATCCACTTTTGAATTTTGTCATGTTGACCCCTTGTCTCCGCGGCCAGAATGACCACATCTAACGCTGCGTAGTCCGATAGCAGGTTAAGTGTGTCAGTTTCGGATATGGAGCCAGTATAAATACTATTCAAGTCAAAATGGACGCCGTTTGGGAGTATGACTATATCCCGGGATAATTTGGCGGGTCTTGGGACCTTGACCCTTTTGAGATCGTCGTACCTGATCGTCACCAGGTCCGCCCATTTCGTCCCCTCCCCAAATGGCACAAACCGCTTCTCTGCCGGGAGTATATCCAAGAAACTTCCCTTGGCTTGTAGCACGAATATCATGCCAGTTATCACATCCGAGAAGAGAAAGATGCAATGTGGCGCCACGGCAAACACAGACATCCCAACCGAGATATTGCAGCGGAAAGGTGAGCTTTGCGGATATCCAAACAGAATAATTACGCAGGCTTTGCCGTGAATACCGGCAGCGGAGGTGGCATGGGCAAACTTCTGAACTCGTGGCTCGTGGATGTGGCCGTCCGTCAAGAGAAACCATAGGCTGGCGTCTTGGAGTGTAAACCTGCAAGCGGGGTTGTTCAGCAAAGCCCCAGGATCGGTTTGGCCAGAGGACCTGAGATCCTCGATGTCTGCTATACGCATCGGTGGGAGGGCCATGTGGCACCAAGGAAGAATACTTGACTGTGACACCAACTCCTGTGGCATGGAATCTCCACAGATTTCCCGAATAGCATCTTGCTCTTGCCGAAGGATCGGTCCCAGTGTGCTCCCCGAAACATCTATCGCGAACGTAAGAGGAAGCTGCCGTAGAGGCAGCTCAGGTTCGTCCTGACTGTTGAGTGCCGATGCAGCAGTCATGTTGATTCGCGGTCGCAGAGGAAGCTCAACTTGGTCCTGGGGGTTGGATGCCGGTGCAACCATGGTATTTCGCAGTCTCAGAGCCAACTCAACTTGATCCTGATAATCAGGTGCCGGTGCAGACATGGTGGAATTGGGTTGGTAAATAAACCGGAGAACGGGTTGCGTTGGAAGATCAAATGGGCAGTCGGCGGTCTTTATATGGATCCGTAGGTATGCTCGCTGACTCAATCGAAGAACCATTGAATTGCCACCTATGCTAGAATTTGATTCTGTTAATAGAGGTAGACCAGTTTTCACTCGTTGAGTCTCGGCGCAAATCACTGGGCGTAACGAGTCAGGAAAGCGTGTGCTCAGGAGCCAGAGAAGAACTCCTAGTGTCTTTCAAAACACCTTGTAATGCTACCGATCTGCAGAAGTTTGCGTGCGTGCGTGTGTGCGCGAGTGCGTGAGTGAGTGAGTGATTCCAAGTGCGGCACAGGTCTTCTGAGTATTCAGGAAGATGCCTTTTGCAGTAATTATTCTGTGCAATCAACACATCTCAGTGTTTGACAGAAGAAGCTAAACAGGTGTTGATTAGCAGGCAGGGTGCGTGAGGCTACAGTAGGACAAGCACCCCACCCCCACTCCCTAGGTAACAAGCGGCTGACATATAGACAGCTAGTACAGTGCTTGAAACAGCCTGTAGAGCTGGACAAAACAACTTATATATAGACTGCACGCTCTATATTGTGGAAAATACGTCGATTTCTGGACTAGGATCATTGAGCGAATTTGTTCTCATGTGGAAGATGTCCAGAACAAAAGAGGCTGGTATACATGTCCGAACGCTCTAAGCCCAGTCAGGTTCCTTCACAGAGCTCCTACAGTCTTTGACACATGTAGGTGCACCTTAAGAGGTGCATGGAATTCTGATCCAAGAGTTTTCGCCTAGTCTCTAACCATAATATATAGCAATTAGCTCAGCATGTCCACTGACATTATAGCAGGGCATTCAATGAAGTCACAATCATGCTTTATAACGTTGAGACGCATAGTTGACTATTGGTCTGATTGGCACTTCAGCAACTGGAAAGCTCCCTGTTGAACTTACTATGCAAACATGGTCAGTGATATATACCAGTACATGTTACTATTGTTAGTTCTCACCTTCATCCCAGGGTCCATATAAATTTCTCTGGCACACTCAGCCCCTCATTATATCGAGTTTGTGTACTCGAAATCCAGTTATACAGCTATTATAACGATGTCCGACGTCGGGACTAGTAGGATCTATACTATGACACAGATCTCTATGCTCTAGTCATTGGCCTTGAGGTCCTTAGGATCTTCTTGGGGTTATATGGGATCTGGTAATATACACCAATCTGGGTTGGTATGACAGTCGGCTGAGCTTGCCATGACGCAGTATGCAGGGAGTCTTCTTGTTCGCTGTGTTCCTGGGGTGGAACAGGAAAAGTAGACTCAATAGCGCCCTGCTATCTTAACTGCCGCTCGAGGGAAGAATTCATGGCGAGTCTAAGGGGAAGTTCTGGCGATACCACCTGTGGAGTTTGTTGCCAGACCTCCCTCTGTTTGTTCAGATCGCTGGACACAGCCTTTATAGATGATAGATGATATAGAAACGAAGGTTACAGACTTGAGTTCAAAGGTGCGAGTAGCTACTACTAAATGACAGGATATGACCCTTATATATATAGGTGGATGTGCGAACTAGATTACCTGGGCTTTTTCGATTCATTCATCCTGGGCCAGAAGAAACCTCAATAGGTCAAAATCTTGCATAGGAAATCAGAGCGAATAAGACATGTTAATTGTACAAGAAACATTAATTGTGCGTGGGCCAAAAAGAGAAGCAGAGCCGGGAGGAATTCCCGTCCATGCCATTCTTCACTGGGGACTCAAGTCAATGATATTGAGCCTGGATGGTGGTGACGTCTTTAGCAGATGCCTCTATTATATGCTACCATAGATGCATGATTTGATCTCATTAGTCTCCTAGTAACTTAGAATGGGTAGTATATCTTCAAAAGTGCAGTGAATGTTCATGACTACGGGCATGGAGAAGTAATGTCATGTACAGGTACTAATATTCAAATTCTTGTATTCACCAAACCTATTCAACCATGGCAAAGTCGAGTCCCTCCTAGCCTCCTAGCGGCCTGTGAATATCCCCCACATTGCAATTTCGGAATAGAATTATCCCAGTTGTTCACTTCCAAACCAGATTTGGACTGAAAATTCATGTAGTGACCTATTGAATGGAATGGGGCAGGCCATGCACTACGTGTACCCGACGCTAAGAAATTCAGTCGCCTATTTTGGGGAATGGGAAAGCTTGTTGAGGGGATTCGGGGATACAAAATAGGCACCCGAGATAAGCGACTATACAACACTAGGCATCTGGTGAACTACTTCATTCTGGGAGTCTAAGTCCGAGGGTATCATGCCCGTGCGTCGGTCGAATCTCCGAGGTGATGGCATGTTGCACCGACTGAATTGCAATATGCACAAGTGGCTAAGCGATGGCGTCTTTGCATTGAATCACAGTTCAACTTAGTAGTCAGTCACTGCACTTTTGTATTGATTAGTCATGTTTGCTTTCCCCAACTGATTAGTAGTTAGTTACCTCCCATGCATTGGCCATTTGATATCTCAGACTTCTGTATCCATTTACTCCAATATGGACGAATTTCCATCTCGCACTGCCCTCAAATCATACTCAGAGCAGCAGGACTCCACGGCAGGAAAACATGCAGAACCTACCAGTCTCTCGCAAACATTGATCTACTACATCGAAGGCAACAAATGGTGGATTAAAGTGACTCTAAGAGGCCCGACCGCTAATCTCCCCCTCAACAACACCGGCGAGCAGCCAACTACCAAACGCGAACGGCGCGAGTTCTTCCAGAGTTTTGTCCGACGAATAGACTACAAATGGCTCCCTCTTCTCCCATACACTGTAACAGAAATCATCCTAGGAGATGCAACAGCACCCGGTTTCGAAAGGGAGCTCAAGCTCAATGATGCTTCGGGCACATCGCAGAATCCCAACACAGCTTTGAAATGCAAGGTCCGAGAAGACCCTCTCAGTGTCGCCTATCCTTCATGCGAGGAATACCCCTCCTTCCGGCAAATCAACCATAAAGAACTGACTGGTATTACCGAAATCACGCCCGGAGTATTCTGGGTTTCACACCACGGAAAACGATACATATCGAAGATAGTGAACCGCCCTCTCTATCGACGTCACGATACCGAAGTCATTTGCAAGGAGCTGGAGAACCTCAAATACTTCGCTGGAGTACCAAACATAGTGCAGGCAGTTGGAGTTACAATATCTCCGCACCCTGGAAGCAATGGTCCATCCAGATCGGAATCGCGCTGAATCGCTTCCACGAGGCCAAAAAAACCCACATGAACCTGAACCCGTCGAATATTGTTCTTGACGCCGACGGAAACGCAGTGCTCATCGACATTAGCGGCATCGGCGGAGTCACGCCTGAATGGTGTGCACCCGAGGTTCTAGGCGATATTTTACCGCGTGATTTTCCATTCGAACAACGCCAACAGAACGATGTCTGGGCGTACGGGAAACTTCTATCCGAGATCGCATCACAGATAAGAGATGATCCGTACGTAGAGACCTTGCGCCAGGTTGCGGACGGCTTGATGGAAGGAGATCACCAGAAACGCATGAGTATATCGATGGCCATTGCACAGCTCAAGAGTACTTAAATAGTAAGGATAGTCCTAAATTCAAGTTAAATACCTTGAAATGCCAACGGAAATTAAGATTCCCCCTATCCCCTCACGCCAATCAACCAATGACATGCCTCCCCGCACAAGGTAAATGAAAGTCTCCCGCCGATCCAGTCAATCCCAATATCGATTACATCCGTGCTTGTACTTTGCCCTGTTTTTCCTGTCTTTCTCTCGGACTGACCTTCTTCATTAATATCAACTCCGACGTCAGCTGCTGTGACTACTGCAGTTTGTACAATTCTGGCTTAGTATTAGTGCATAACCTGCATACAGTACATGCTCGGATGACAGTCTCAAACAAAAAGAATATTTCCTCAAAGTCCCCAAATTACTACCATCCTTACATCACCGTCTGTCTCAGGGGTAAGAAAGAAAAAGGAACAATATGTATAATAGGGACAGCTATCAAAATAGCTACATACACAACTGGTTCCTTGGGCAAAAATCGTCTCTACCATGGAACTCACCCGAAACCAAAAATCAAGCACACCCTTCCCTTCCCTCCTCACGTGCCTTGCAGGTTTCCCCCCCAAACAAACAAAGCCCGATTCATCCTTGGCAAAGAAGCAAATCCCAATCAATATACTGTGTATACCAATAACCGATCATAATATTAAACTTACACCTCGATACAATATGATATCCATAAATAAACTAAAAGGAATATTGTCCATAACCAAAAAGAAAGAAAATTAAATTACATTAGTTAACAATTGATTACTCATCTCAAATCTTAAGAGTCAGTCAGTGAGTCTCTCCACACACCGAAATTTGCCCGTCGGTGGATAAGTGGATGGAAGACTCGGGTGGACCATTTATTTAACGGTTGGGTTTGATTACCGTGGGGCCTTGTCCTTTGCCAATGGTCTGGATCTTCTTTCTTCGTTCGCCCTGTCGTTTTCACTCTCATTTTCTTGGGGGGGGATGTTTTTTTTTTTTTTTCTTTCCTCGCTTTTCCGGTCTTGATTTCCTATATTAATTGGGGAGCGTTGAAGGGGGGTCTCTAATATTCTAGATCTCTCCCTATCATATACTTTGTAAATTGTTTGTTTCACTTTATCTGTTAGCCGCGATTGCTCGGCACTATGGGGTATTCATTAAATGATTCCATCGAGGCGACTGTCGGATTCGTTTTCCTGGCTCATTAATAGACCATCTTCTAATCCTCGAATCTCCATTCCATGCAAGCATAACCCTGCATGTCTCCAACTTATCCCAGACGGTCTTCTGCAGTGTGGTGGGCCATGCAAGGTGTGCGCATCTCCACCCCGTCAGAATCTTCACCGGGCTCACCATGCAGGTCCCGTGTACACTCAGCTACGCATCGACCCCTTCTTCCAGGGGCGCTCCGAGTCATCTGTCTATTGCATGCATGATAGGCTAGTAGTCATTCATTACACAATCCGTATCTACATACTCCGTAAAGTCCGATGTCCAACCCATTAGGTCCATCCATCCGGAGGCACAAAAACAATGTCGTAGTAATAATTAACATGCCCATACCATCGCCAGGAGCGAAAATGGCAGAGAAAGCCGGGATCTGTAACATCTCTTTCCGACACATAAAAGATACTCTTCAGCAACGGAAAAGGTCCATGAAACCCTTGACAATCCAACAGGGTACGTGAAGGAAAAAGTTCAAAGAGGGCGTGAGAAGAGTAAAAAAAGGGGGGGTGCAAGAAGGCGTAAATAAGAAGTTGCTCAAAAATCTATGTACCAGAAGGTAAAGAAAAAAAAAAGGTATCATCACCCGACCACGGAAATGGCAGCCCTCAGCCGGGCAGAAGAATCAGAACGTCGTAGTTTTAGATGAGCGCAACAGCACCAAAGATAAGAGCCATCATGCCAATAGAGGCCTGGTTGGCCATACCGGCATTGGTGGAGACGGTGGTAACGCTGGCGGTAGAAGCGCTGGAGCTCGCGGTGTTCGAAGAGCTGGACGAGGCAGTCTTGGAGGACGTCGCCGAAACGGTGGAGTTCGAGCTAGCCGTGGTGGTCGAGGTGGAAGAGCTAGCGCTCGAGGTGGTAGTAGACAGAGTAGTGGCGCTCACGGTGGAGGTCTGTTCGGTGGAAGAACTGGTGCTAGAAGCGGAAGACGTGGTTGACGAGGCAGTGCTGGTGGTCACCGCTCCAGTAGCACCGGAGATCGAGAAGCGCGGGGTGTAGTTGACATCGTCGGTGTCATCATCATCGATGATCTCAATGGTGTAGTCCGAGCGGGCTGCAAGCTTGGCGGAAGGAGTCCAAGAGTAGCTACCAGAGTTTTCGATGTTCCCTGATTCTTCTCGTTAGCATCTCATCGAAGCTTTTCACACCACATCCATGACAGGAGCTTACCGGCAATAAGTTCGCCCGAGGTGGTGGTGAAAACAGCACCCCACTGGAGTCTCAGGGTGACCGTGCCATTAGTAGTCGGGTCCCAGGTGAGGGTAGTCGGGCTGCCCGCGGTGAAGGTGTAGCCACCCTCGGGGTTGTTGAACGGGTTATCGGAAGCAGCCGCAAGAGACGCAATGGCGCTGAGAGCAAGGTAGAAGACGGAACGCATATTGATGGATGTTGGTGGAGAAGTATATGTGAGTAGTAGAATGACTCGGTACAATAGCGGGGAATGGATAGTATTCGATATACAGGCGTAATACGCGATGCAAGTGTGGGTGGTACAGAAGTAAAAGAATGACTTCTCAGTGGGAGAGAGAGAGAGAGAGGAGTGATAGTCTCGACGGTCAAAAAGAGTGAACCGGGTGAGTCAGTGGATGCAGACGACGAAAGAACGAAGGACAGACGTCGAATGGGGAAATCGCACGAGGAAGGAAAGAGAGAAAGAGAAGAGAAGAGGAAGGAACGAACCACCGGGGGGAAGGATGTCTATGTATACCAGTCAGTATGGACTGAGCTGGAGAAAGTTACTAACTAGATACTACACTAGTCTACTCGCACACTACTACTGCCTACCTGGCTTAAGTTAGGTACCTTCTTAGTACTCCGTACTAATTGCCCGGCTCTAGCCAGACGGCGAAAATCAAATGGGAAAAAAAACACGAGATGGGGGGAGGGGGGGAAGGATCCATTGTCATTGCGGACAGACCGACGCAGGGCACAATGGATTGGATGACCCTGTGACTAGTGGACATCCGGACCTTCCTGTTCCTGGCCACCAGCCCAGCCTATGGTCTAGCGTACCGGGCGTACCTGCTGTATCGGACCTCCTCCACTCGCGCTAATCCCCCTTGGGCGCCACTAGTCGCTCAACTGCTTCTCTTCTGGCCTCATCGCCCGGTGGAAGTCCGGCTCGGATCCCCTCATTCTCGTCCAATTTGGGAGAGTTCAGGCCCAACTCGGGTGTAGCGTCTTTCCACTGGTGCTATTTTTCGCTCGCCGACCGGGGGTTCGTCGGCTACGGTGGCTGATTCTCACTAGATAGATACTAAGAGGGATGGCAAATTGTATATGACCTATCCGCGAGAGTCCGGACTCTTTGGATGACTTCTCTAGCGATGAGCCAAGGAGACGCTTGGAAAAAAGTATAAGTAAATATAGCCCTCGATACGATTGAGAGAGGCATTATTGGCAGGAAAGGTGGTATCTGCTCAGGGGCGTTTTCCCAATTCCTGCAGCAACAACTCAGGGCACGCGGACGATCATTGGGCAAAAATGAAATTAACCCTCGCCGACATGTTCCACTCCGCTCCAAAGTTTGTGGAAGCTGCTGATGTCCTCGTTCGGGACTAGCTCGAGGGCACCGTATTATTAGTCCTGTCTGTCTGGCTGTCTGTCTATCTGGAACCTTCTGTCTTGTTGTTGGTATGATGGGTATGTAATTACTGACTTGCAGTCACACACATTTTTCCATACTTTGCTCTTTTCTGATTAGAATTGATGCAAGTATCATGAGAAAAACATTGGCTATCCGACTGGTCGGCTGTTAGTGTCCAACAGTCTATCTTATCAGGATGTGCGGAACTGACATGTGGATGCGGCCGATCACGATTATTAATTTTGCCTGCGGTATCCAACTAACTAACTAACCAGCAACTACCCGACTACCTTCCATCGTGAACTAAAATACTGTTCAATACAAAGCTTAGAAGCGATTTAATGAACTGAGTGAGACATCACATCTCCAGGATCTAAGCCACCCACCACACTATCGAGATCCCTGTCCACAGGCAGGGGTCCATACGAACCTCTTTATCCGCCCTTATCGACTACGGAGTAGTCCTTCTCTTCCTCGGAGAGTGCTCCTTTGGGAGTATAGGTCCAGTTCTCTCGGCTCCTCAACCAGTGACCCAAACTGCACTCTTTCCTTATCCAGTAATTTAGACACAAAGCTTCACATCCACTTCGCCTCCCAATCCGTTAAGGATTATCCCCCCCACCCTTCGAACCTCTCTCCCCTCCATCTACTTAGTCTATTTACCTACTTAACGCCGACATCGTTCTTCCCCCTGGACTACCTACATTACACTCACAATGGGCTAGACTTTTCTCCCCTTCCTCCTTTTTGTTCTCTCCTTCGGAGACAGGCAGGCAGGCAGGCAGACTTTCTAATCCTGGATGGAAATACAAGACCCACGCCCTCGCTAGGCATCCATCATATCTAGACTATCATGGGAAATGAACTCCGTCCGAGCGTTATGCCATCATTCGAAGTCCTCACTTAGTCTATAGCCAGGAGCTAAGAATTATCTACCAGAGCACTAACAATTTGAGCTAACTCACAAGCGCAGCGCGAAGCGGGGAGGCGCCACCTATCCCACCCATCCATTCATTCATCCATTTTCCTAAAGTACCTACTATCTATAGTCGGCTTAAACTGAGGTTGCAGCCGCATCCCTTTGTTAGTGAGCTCCGGTGGCCACTATGGTGCGATGGCAATTTTACGCTCTCGTCCGAAGTGCTGCTACACTTAATGGCCGAACTCTGATTCGTCCAGATTCGGTTCTTGGACCAACGAAAGAACACCGAACTCACTCCCCACTATACAGCCTACAGGCACGAGTCACTAATGAAAATCTGAACTGTCTACCGTGCTCGAGCACGATGGAGCCTGGCACGAGACGTACTATAATGCGTTAGTCTAGCTATGTATATACAGCACACTACGATACGGCCTTCAAGATGGTGCCACACTATATACTAGGCAGTCACTGGGGCAGCATCGGTTTCTTGCCCCGAGATTGTATCCTTGGGGGCTGCCTGCTGCGGAGCCTCCGCGCCGTCGGTCACCGATATCGACCTGTTAGCTTCCTCTTGGGCCTTTGGCGCATCTAGGAATCCGTTTTCTCCGAGCCATGCAATTGCTTCCATGACTTTTCGGTCTTCTTCTCCCTTTTGGCGGTCCAGAAGCTGGCGGTTGCACATGTTAGTCACGTTCTCAGCAGCATGCGTTTGGGGAGTGCTGGACTCACCGCTTGTAGAAGCCCCTTCCGCCCCTTAGACTCCGTTGGCTTCGCTTTCTTCCCTCGCTCAGGTGTCTCGTGCGAAAATCGGCATTTATCTCCGTTCCTGCAGCGACCGGTTCGAGCAAAGTGATGGCATGGTTTTTTCTTGTTCTCGCGAGGGGGTGGCGGTACCCGCTCGGGTCCTTCTCGTCGAGAGGTCGCCTCCTCCGGCGCAGAGTCCGAGTCACTGTCGGATTCATCCGAGGAGGAATCTGACCCACTCGACGACGTCCAATCGCTGCTATCGGAGTCATCTTGAGACGAGATGTTGACCTCGTCCCCAGCCTCTTCGGGCTTCCCGGCGTCTATTTTGACATCTGTTGCAGACGTCGTATCGCCGTTGGTGACTCCTGATTCCTCGGACACAGCAGGCCCGGGTTTGACAGATTTGTCTTCCGAACCTGCATCTGCCTTGGTCCCGGTTGCAGAAGCCGGTTGGGTTTGTCCAGTGGCCGAAGTTTCGTCTATGTTGGCATCGGCCGAACCTTTTTGCAATGCCTCAGCCCTCATTAGAGCCCTTTCAGCATCAGCCTCGGCTTTGGCCACTCGCTTCTCTTCTTTCATGAGCTTCCGCCGTAGTCTGTCCGCCTTCTCCTTGGCCTTTGCCGCAGCATCCATGGGGTCGACCGGTTGGTCATTATGCTGCTTGTCGTTTGCTTTCTTATTTCGACCGTCCTTCTGCGCTCGTTTGGACTCTTGCTTTCGCTGATCCTTCTGCCGCTGTACTTCCTGGCGTGCTTTCTTCGCCTCTTCCATGGCCTTTTTCTTCTCTTCCACTTTCGCCTGCGTCGGATACCGCTTTCGCCGTTCCTCGATCCAGGCAGCAATTTCCTCTGGCGACTGCAGTGTGGAAGTCTTCCCGCGATATGTGACCTTGAGAGCTGTGGTGTTGGCAGCTGCTGAGGCTGACCTCGCTTCTTCATCGGCATCGTCCTCCTCCTCGCTCGACTCATGCTCTTCGGTTCTCGGGGTCAGTCCAAGCTGATTGTGCTTTCTCTTCTTCTTCTTTGGCTTCCTTGTGGCATCAGCGGGTGGCGGGGGTTTGACGGGGAGTGGGTTTCCAAAGCTTGGAACCGGAGGCGGAGCGGGAACTCGCGGTGCGACAGACTGGGGCTTTCCAAAGGCCGCATTATGATCGCGTTTGTTGGCATAGTGTGTTGTTCTATCCCCGTTGTGTGGCTGAGCGTTATGACCATTGAAGCGTCCGCCGCGCTGAGCTCCGGCGAAAGAGCCTGCCGGTCCCGTATGCTCAAACCCCCAGCGCATAGGCGGGGCAACCATGGGCGTCTGAACTGGCTGGTTGACCGGCTGCTGGGTAGGCATGGCCGAAGGATACATAGACCCAGGTTGAGCGGTAGGCGGAGTATAAGTTCCCCCATAGTTTGGCTGGCCTTGGTAAGGCGGCACCCGGGCTGCGGTTTGCGTAAAAGGCTGCGAAGGAGGGAAGGAGGAGGTATTCGGGGCCCGTTGAAAGTTTTGCGATGGCGAAGGAGCGGCTTGGGTTGCTGGGTTTGGGTGCGTGGCATACCCAGAGTAGTTCATCTGAGCGTAGCCAGTCGACGGTGTAGCGGTAGGGTACGCGCGGTTATCTGGTGTCATGAAGTGACCTCCACGGGCGCCTCCTCGGTTTCCATAGCCCCTCCCACGTCCTCTGAAATGGCCACCCTGAGCATGACCACCTCGTTGGCCGTAATAGCCCTGACCGCCATATTGAGGAGGGTAGTTGGCATTATGGTGACGGTATTGTTGCTGCTGCGGCTGCGGTTGTTGCGGTTGTTGTTGCTGGGAGGGAGGAGGAGGAGGGGGAGGAGGAAAAGAGAACCCCTGGGAGTTCATGGCGAGAAGATCTCAGACGACCTTCAAAGAGAGACAGCATGCACGCCATCCTCTCGACATCGCGAAGGCTTGACGAGGGCGCAACTCAATAAATGGCGGCCGGAGATTCAGTGACAGAGCCTCTTTGGTTGTTCCGTTCCGAGCAGAATCAGGAATCGCGTGCCGCTCACGTGGGGCCAACCTCACTCTCCAGGCAAAAATTTCATGGCAGATCCGCTGTCTGCCATTGGCTGGAAGCAGGGGGTTCTCGCATTGAGCTTCTGCTGCTAAAAGTGATTTCCAATATAATAATTGTAAAATGGTCGCCGGATGGGGGACAATTGGCCTGGCCTTTTAATATGGGATTGAGTCCCGACCGCTTGAATACTTCCATCCGACTGCTTGTCTTGGAATAGAAAGAAAAGAACAGAAAGATCTATTTCCGTTCTCTGATAATTTTTCCCTTCTTCCCCGCCGACCGTTTGAGCGCTACGTCAAGCGACTCAATTCATCATGTTCATTCTTGTTAGTGATCGACTACTACTACTCTCGCTTCTATACGCACCCAGTGCATACCGATATTGGAGTATGAGCTGACCTGTATCTCACAGACTACGGTCTCCGATCTTATCCAGATCTCCCCGGAGGATTTCTCCAAATATAGCGCGGTGGCTCTCGAGGATAACATCAACGAGAAGTATGCCAACAAAGTATGTACTAGCGCGTGAAATTCCTTTCGTCATGTACATTAAGCTCAGCATGGTCTGAGAGCGATGCTTGTGAGCAAACATTGTTGACTCTGTTGTGCATAGGTTATTCAAAAGATCGGCCTATGTATTGGTTTCTATGACCTGCTAGAGTCTTCCGATGGTCTGATTGGCCATGGTACTGGACTTGTCAATGTAAATGGTATGTTCTGTCTTCTATCTACTCTAAATCTTATGGTGTAGCAGAGAGACTGACCCTTTAACAGTCAAATTCCGTCTGATTGTCTTCCGCCCGTTCAAGGGCGAGATCATGCTTGGGAAGATCTCGAGTGCGACAGAACATGGCATTAAGGGTGAGTACTCCGTACATGCCATGTATATGCTTGATGCATGATGTTGACAACTCCCTAGTTGCCGTGGAATTCTTCAACGATATCCTCGTGCCCCCTGATCTACTCCTGGATGGCGCCAGATTGTGAGTGTACCACCTATTCCAACTCTGCGATTTCTCACCTTACTGACACATACCAGTGACTACGCGGATCAAGTCTGGATCTGGGAGAACGAAGATGGCTCCACTTTCTACTTTGATGTTGGTGAAGTTGTTCGATTCCGCGTTGAGATGGAGGAATGGCACGACCAGATCCCCAATGCACCAGATCTAGGAGATGCCGCCGCGATCGAGCGGAAACCTCCATATTCGATTATAGTGAGTGGCTTGCCTTACTCCAAGTATATGATTCTACCTATGTTGAAGACAGTCTAACATGTTATGGTATAGGGATCGATGCAAATGGCAGGGTTGGGTCCGATCTCATGGTGGTGATTGATGGCTTGCTTTGTTGCGCAGAGGAATACGAAAAGCTTTCCGTGGATAGGATTGCATTGTACACTACATACAGTGGGTTTCAAAAGAAAAGTAAAGAGGGGACTTGGATATACCACGTTGGGATATGGATGTTTGCAGACGGCGATTATCGCTCCCATCGATAGACGAATAATGACATGATCTTGGCTTTCAAACTGCCTTGAAATTCTATCAGGTTGGCGCAATAGTGATTACTGATGTCGAAATGAAGGGATGGTATGAGCCCATCCCCAGGAACCATGGATCATTACTCCCCTTGCAGGACCAGCGACCGTGCATCCATGCCGATTGGGCTAGAATTGGGGGAAGGGAGTGAAACCGTTGCAGAGTCTAGATAAATCAAGGCGTAAGTAGATAGAGATAGGGAGTGCAAATGACACCTAACAACGCAAAGCAGACACATACACACACACCCATACACTAGAGGTGGAACTAAGGCTGTCAACACGGAAGGGCGTCGGCGCAGCGACGGTTAAAGGCGGCGATAAACTCGCGGGTGGGGAAAGAAAAGACAGTGAAGAATCATTCTGGAACTCGGCGCGGGTCCTTCTCGACCACTTCGTCCTATAGTTCTCCAGCATCTGGTCTGCGCAACGTAAAAGAAACCCGGCATCAGCCAGAAATTTTCAAAGCACTTGCCCCCTCTCTGTGCGCTCGTCTCAGTTCATTCCTCAGTGATTTCGTCTCACCGATCTTTTTTCTCTCGTTTCCTTGGCCATTACAAATCGCAACCCTAGAAACCTTGAGTTTGGCTTATATTAGACCGCATTGCGTCTTGCAGGGGCCCTGTGATTTCATCACCCACCTCTTGTCTTTTAGCATTCAACTGCTCTACAAGACTGCGCGCGCGCATTAGACCACAGCGACTTGTTCTGATTATTTTCCTCGCTTTGACTTTTCTTTATTTCTTATTCCCCATTTCGCATCTATCTATTATTTCATTTTTAAACTTTCCCCCCTCCCTTCTCGTCACAATGGTTGCTCTCCCCACTCAGAACGGAGCGTCGACCCCTCAGGATCGCCGCTTCGGAACTTTGGCCGTCCACGCCGGTGCTCCTCATGATCCTACCACTGGCGCTGTCATTGCTCCTGTGAGTTCGCACTCTTCTCCGGACACTACCTTCGCTTCTACTGTACACGCGCTAATCAGCTGGTGATAGATCTCCCTCTCCACCACCTTTGCGCAAACCAGTGTCGGCAACCCTGTCGGTCTCTACGAATACACCCGCAGCTCGAACCCCAACCGGTTAGTGGGATGAGAATCGCCATAGTTGAAAATACATTATATGGGTTATTGACTTGCTGGAATCCAGTGACAACTTCGAGCAGGCCATTGCCGCTCTTGAACACGCCAAATATGCCCTTGCCTTCTCCTCTGGCTCCGCAACCACCGCCGTCATCCTTCAGTCTCTCGCCGCGGGCTCTCACATCGTCTCCGTCTCCGATGTCTATGGTGGAACCCACCGGTACTTCACCAAGGTTGCCTCCGCCCATGGTGTCCAGGTGACTTTCTCGCCTTGCATCGAACTCGATGTCGAGGAGCTCATCCGCCCCAACGAGACCAAGCTGGTCTGGATCGAAACCCCCTCCAACCCCACCCTCGGCCTGGTCGATATCGAGAAGATCGCTGCCGTGGCCCACAAGTACGGTATCCTCGTTGTTGTCGACAACACCTTCCTGAGCCCCTACGTTCAGAACCCTCTGGACCACGGTGCCGATATCGTCGTCCACTCCGTCACTAAGTACATCAACGGTCACTCTGTAAGCTCAGCTCTTACATCTTTCTATCCTGGCAACGGACGTCTTGCTAATAAGAATAATCTCAGGATGTCCTGATGGGTGTTGCCGCCTTCAACTCCGGCAGCCTGCAGGAGCGCCTTTCTTTCCTCCAGAACGCCATCGGCGCCGTCCCCTCCCCCTTCGACTGCTGGCTCGCCCACCGTGGTCTTAAGACCCTCCACCTGCGTGCGCGCGAGGCCACCACCAACGCCACCGCCGTCGCCAAGGCCCTCGAGGCTTCCCCCAACGTCATCGCCGTCAACTACCCCGGCATTGACTCTCACCCCAACCGCGCCATTGCCGTCAAGCAGCACCGCAACGGCATGGGCGGTGGTATGCTGAGCTTCCGTATCAAGGGCGGCCAGGAAGCCGCTCACCTCTTCTGCAAGTACACTAAGATCTTCACTCTGGCTGAGAGTCTGGGTGGTGTCGAGTCTCTCTGCGAGGTGCCTTCCAGCATGACCCACGCCGGTATCCCCAAGGACCAGCGCGAGGCTGCTGGTGTCTTCGATGACCTTGTCCGTATGTCCTGCGGTGTTGAGGATTCCGAGGACCTCTTGGCCGACGCCCTTCAGGCTCTTGAGAAGGCTGTGGCTGCGACTCAGGTCGAGAATGGATCTGCTTAGATGATATGTGATGTTTCCCTTTGTTCGTTACGTTGTCTGCGTGTTTGGGACAATACATAGAGCGTTTCTGTGATATATATAAATGTGAGACGATAGAGGGTCCTGCGTAGCATTCTCGCGGGCCCAATCATGACACCAGATATATACCTTCTGAAAGCCAAGTAATTTAGTACTAGTATTTATACAAGGACTTTCTCAGTCTACCATAAAGTATCATTGGAAATAAACGTACTATTCAATCTAAGACCAACTCTATACTCGATGTATAGGACCGGTTTCAGCGCCGGATCACAATGCTTAGTCATCATTGACAACGAAAATGCAAAAATTGGACGAATGAAGCGACGAGGGAAAAGAACCAGGCATTGGCAATTTAAAATACATCAGACCTTGTCTAGACAGGAGATATCAGAAATAGTGTCTTCTGAGATTGACTGACTGTCTTGGTCCTTTTCTCAGAACAATACTGGGCTCAGACTATTCAATTCTTCTTTCTGAAGTAGATCATAGGATACCCCACCTCGCTGCTGGACATCCATCTTCTACTTCTCCAGATTTGGGAATCAGCTGTGCATACGGCATATAAAACTATACCCGAAGAAGCTCTCTATTTCATCTTGTCTAGTTGTGGATAACTGCGCCTAATAAACCCCCAATACAACATGACATCCACATTCAGCTTCGGCTTTGCGGGGGACGATATCGATATCGATGATACGGAGATGAATGAGATTGACGAGACGAACAATGACCAGAATGCTGGTGCGGGATCTACACTTCCGGAGCTGATTCCAGCTAAGAAACATGATGTGGCTGAGTGGGTGAGTAACTTTCATACACTCTTCTGGTATTTTATCATTTGATATATCACTTATTCTACCCTACCCTATGTTACATCAAGTATCAACTACTGACAATTCATAGATCCCAACTCTCCCCTCTCAAATCTCATTCAACAAACTCAGACTCCCCATCAACACGGCTGCTGCAACCAAGCACCTCACCCTCGCTCGTCGGGACATCTTCGATATCCGCGCCCAACTCATGGCCGAAGATACGCCCGACGAGAACAACGAGGAGCTGATTGCCGGTCTGGAGAAAGGCGACATCAAGCCCAATTTCTACGAAGGCGGGTTCAAGACCTGGGAGTGTGCAGTTGATTTAGCCAAGGTGCTTGTTGATGCTGATGAGCTGGGTCTGTCGACGTCTGCTGGTGATAGGCATATTATTGAGGTATGTAGCCCTACCTACCATGAATAACATCCAGTGTATTTCGATACTGATAAGAATACCCAGCTTGGTGCCGGCACCGCCATCCCATCACTATCTCTCTTCGCACAGCTCCTCTCGAACCCAGCAACCACAGCACAGGGAAAGAAAACTCACTTCACATTCGCAGACTACAACTCTGCCGTCCTCCGCCTCGTTACTTTCCCTAACCTCCTCTTAACATGGCTTCACTACACACAATCTTCTTCCTCCCCCTCCTCCGAAGGAGAGTCAGAAGAAGATGAACTCCTCGACATTACCCCCACCCTCATCCAATCCTTCCAAGAAGACCTCTCTGCCCGCGGCATCACCATCTCCTTTATCTCCGGTGCCTGGTCACCTGCTTTCGTGGACTTAGTCTTCTCCCAGCAAGAATCTCACTCCCAAACACTCGTCCTTGCCTCTGAGACCATCTACTCGCCTGCTTCGCTGGGAGCGTTCTCCGAGACGTTAATTGCGTTGTTGCGTCGTGCTGCTGTTACTCCGGGACAGCAGAGCGGGGCGCTGGTCGCGGCGAAGAAGGTCTACTTTGGGGTTGGAGGGGGTGTGGATGAGTTTTTGGCGGTTTTGGGTGGCGTTGCTGGTGCTCAGGGCGTCAAGGTGGACGTGCAGGAAAGGTTGGATGTTAAGTCGGAGGGGGTGGGGAGGGTGGTGTTGGGGGTTAGATGTGCTTGATGATACTACTATTTACTTAGGGGCGTGGTTACTAGTATATATATATGGATTATGGTGGTAGCGGGAGCTTATATAAAGATGTGATTTTATTGGTTCTGCTGTTCATATTGGGCATTAGTACTAGTATCGGTTATGGGGCCAATCTGATCGACAGGGACCTACAGAGTACTGTATGTAACTGTGACTTGCGATTACAGCTGGATATGCCTGTTAGAAAGCTCGTGCTGAGGACAACCGCATCTGCGGACAATAGATAACGGAAAATAAGAATAAAGAAAAGATCTTGAACACTGCCCGGTATATGTACAACAAGCCCTGCTTCCTATGTCTATTACCGACATATTCATAACACAGAAAAAAAACAACAGAATCACATTTTGCTTAGTTCAATATGCTCGCCTACTCATAAAGAGACACGACCTTGCCGTCCTGCATCCGGGCCACACGGGCGGTCTCCATCTCCTGGTTCTGACGCTGGTAGTGAGCGACAACATGGCTCAGATCGGCGCTCTGGCCGGGGGCGACGTTGTAAGGAGCGACGGCGCTGAAGCTGACTCTATACCAAGGAAGAAAATGTCCAATTAGCATACACACAGGCCATGCACCATAACCGAGAAGAGGGTATGTTGACGTACTCAGGCTGCTTCAATTCAATGAATTCGCGAGGTCCCTGACTCGCGAACAAGTGACGGTCATGAGCGACCTTCTCCATGGCGGCCGTGTGGATGGCGTTTCTCTGCTCGAAGATCTTCTCATCCGGAGTCCACTTGTGGATGAGGTTGGTGATCCATGATGGGGAGTCGGACTTGTCGTTCGACTTGGACACCTGGTACAGAACGAAGGCGGACGCGAAGGTGCCGAAGGTGACGTAGAAACTGCGCTATATGGGTGCGTAAAATCAAGATGTTAGCTTTGAAAGCCTTGCTTATTCGTTCATGCAGGAACCAATGCCACAATGGTATAATAGGAGTATATGTCGGCGAGGGTAGGGAGGGTTCGTTTGCGTTCCCATTGGAGGAGGGGAGAACGTACGCCGAAGCTCTCGTTCACAGGCTCGGCATGGTGAGCTGCGTGCGAGTCGAATCGCCGGGGCTGCTGGTTCCGCAGAAGGAGCCGCGCCGAAGCCACCGATCGCCTAGCGTAGAACATGGTGTGGAGGTAGACAATTGGCAGCGGCGGATCAAGTTATGATGTCGTCGTCGCCGGGGGGGTTTTGGAGAGGTTGAAAGCGCAGAAAGGCGGTTCGAGGCGGAGTGCACGTGATTGGAAAGCTGGATTGGGTTTGGGCTGATTGGTCCAGTCCGGTGACTGTGAGTCACATGACCGGAGCCATTTTGGGACTAGTGTAGTATAAGACAGTTATAGCCAAAACTGGTTAGCTCAGTTGGGACAACAGTAAGGCTGCCATGACTAAGTCGGTCTGTCAACTGTCATGTGGATTGGTCAGTGAAGAAGTAAATCTTCCTGCCCCAGACGTCTTGCGGTGCAAACACATCCTTCCTTCCCCCCCTCCTCTGTCGGCCTAAACTCCCTGCATGTCGGTCAAATATGATATGATGACCGTCAGACCCTCCCGATCTTCGCCTTACCTGCAGCAACATCCTGGAGGGATCATGGAATCAATCCTCCTTTTCGCCTTGAACGGGGGTTGGGACATTTCCATCCAGTGAAGTGTGAGCGGGTCGCTGTGTTGGCTCGTCAGTCATGGTGTTCCTACACCGCACACCCTGGGTGGTCCCGATGCATGGCTAACTGCCTCACTTCAACATGGCGCTCCCCACTGCTTGCGATTAGCGCGGCAGCAATTGGATTTCAGGTTCTGCCAATTCATGTGGGCTCCTAAACGTTTGGATATCAACAGCGACATGTCATCGATCGTTGGTTAGCGTTGTCCACTCCCCGCCCACTCGACTTGCCCCCCCCCTCATCTCTCTCTTTCTTTCCCCTCGGCGGTGTTTGAAGTGAGAGAGAGAGCTCGGACTCTTGGACTCTCGAAATAGCATGCTCTAGGACGCTTGCTCCGCTGCTCGTCTTCTGATTCACCCTGCCACCCCCAAATTATCGAGTCGTTGATGCCCAATGCTGGTGACACCGCCAGCTGATTGGATCCGCTTCGAGTCCGGACTCGAACGCCTCGGTCCACTCCGATGACTCCCTTCTTGCACCCAAGTGTGTTTCTCTTGCCTTTCTCGCCTAGTCGGACTCCTACAGTCTATGACTCCCTGGTAGAATGGGTATCAATTGCCCTCTAAGGTTCGGTCCGCCGTCGCGCCTCGCCCAGCCCCCCTGAGGCTGGCCGGAGCCCTTTGTACCATGCATTTTTTTCTTGTTTGGGCGTGACTGGGAACCGGTTATTAGCTGCCCTCTTTTTCCCCAACATCGTCTCTTCTCTCGAATCCCATTCCTCAGAATTCAACTATTTTAAGAGCCAGCGTGTGGAAATCTATCCTGGCTTTCCGGAGTGTCTGTCCACTGGCAAACTTGCCATTCGACACCCGGTGATTTGTCTTCCGTGTATTCCAACTATTTGCGCCCACCTGCATAGATTCTGCTCAACGGGCCTGAGCATTTTTCCATTTTCCCTATTCTCCTAATTATTTTTTCCTCCCTCTCTTTTCTCCTTCCCCCCTAAAATTTTTTTATTTTTATTTTTTACTTTCTTTCCTGCCTGACCGTGTGATCACCTACCTTGTCGGGCCCCTGCGTTTCGTTCTGTATCTATATCAACTCGGAATATATCACGACGCCGCCGAACGCGCTTACAAATGTACAGTGTTAAACCCGCAGCCACCCAATCTCGTCTCCGCTGACCGTGTTACTTCTTTAGCTATTGGGAACACGTCTTACAGCCTTATTCTAACTTGGGCACGCATCACTATCGCCCACCATGGCAAAGAGCAAGAACAAGGCCGCTAACAAACAAAAGAATAAGAAGGGCAAGAACCAAGAGGCCTCTGGGAATCAGACACCTCAGCCTGACCCTCCTGTTGTTGAGCAACAACAAGAAGAACAACAAGTGGAACAGCAACAGCAATTAGAACAACAAGAGACACCTCAGCCTGAGCTATCTACCCCTGAGCCAGAGCAACAACCAGAGCAAGAGGAACAACAACCACCACCAGAGACACCTCAACCCGAGCTCTCCACCTCGGAGCAAGAGGCCCAGCCTGAGAGCCAACAAGAGGCCCCTCAGGAGGACCAGCAAGACCCGCAGCAAGAGTCGTCACAGCCCGAGGTCTCCACTGAAGAGCCGGTATCAGAGCCCCAGCAAGTAGAAGAGCAAGCTCAGGAGCCACCGACAGCTCAGCTTGAGCCCACCTCTGAACAAGCAGAACAGCAACCAGAGGGTCTGCAAGAACAGCAAGACATACAACCTGACGAGCAGCAACAAGAACAACCGCCCACTGAAGCTGAAGCTCAAGTTGAACCTGAAGCTGTAGCTGAACCTGCAGCTGAGGCGCCGATCGAATCACAGCCGGCAGAAACAGAGCCCGTATCTGAAACCGTACCAGAACCTCCACAAGAACCAGAGTCGGTGCCAGACCAAGGACCGGAACTGGAGCAATCACAGGCTTCCGTCGAGCCAGACTCGACTGTGCCCGAGGCACCAGTCCAGCCGCCGGCGAACGAGGAGGGTGGGTTCGAGCAACCGGCAGTTCCTGAGCCCGCCCAAGTTGAGCAATCCGACGTGAACGATGTGCAGACCTATTCTGAACAGCCACAAGAGTCGAGCTGGGAGGAAATAGGCACATCGGAACAACACGCGGGTGACGCTGAGGAGCACCACGAGACCAACCCTTTCCTGACTGAAGCTAGCGGCACCGCTGAAACAGTCGAGGAGACGCCAGTAACAGCACCGCAGACACCGCTGGATTCTTCATTCGTCCCGACCCAGTCGTGGGAGCCCTTGGAGGAACCACAGCCCCAGACGGACAGTTCATTCGTGGCAGCACCCTTTGGCTCCAACACTGGAGCTCCAGAGACTTACTCGCATATTCCTGAAATGTCTGAACCTTTCGCCGATACAGTGGTCGCTCAGCCTACGCCTTTCTCTGATACGTTCGCCCCCTCAAGCGCTACTCCCGCTTCGAAGCCTGGTTCTCCGATTCCCCAAAGCGGTTCACCAATCCAACGCACTGCATCCCCGTCTTTCAAGTCTATGTCGCCTGGTCCTCAGAGCGCTGCTGCTACACCACGTGCCACTTCACCGGTGCACCAATCTGCGTCGCCAGTTCGACCTTACCATTCTCCGGTGCAGCAGTATACCTCACCGATGGCCCAACCCGCCTCGCCAATACGGGAAGCAACGGTTCTGTCGCAAAGGAGCTCCTCTCCCACACCGCCAGGCGCTTCTCCCGTATTTCAATCAGCTTCACCCGCCGTGCAACAATATTCTCCAGTGCAGAAGGTTGCATCACCTGTGCAAAAGACCGTATCACCTGTACAGAAACACGTCTCGCCTGTCGCGAAACCCGCTTCACCCGTTCCGAAAGTCAGCAGTCCTCTAGCACGTGGGCACATGTCTCCGATGATGTCCCCACAAATGGCTCCTCCGCCAATGACGGCGAGGATGCCTCCACAGCCAACCGCCATACCGCCCTACCCCCCCTCCTATCACTCGCCTATCATGAGCGCCAATGGCTTCCTCCCCCAGTATGCCTACTATCAACCTTCCCCCAACATGCATCCGACCCCTCGAGGCTCTATAGACCCCGGGTCGGCTGCTTCCTTCCAGGCCCTGCAGAACCTGGGCTTCGGCAATGGCCATCCTCTGAATGGCAAAGGAGGCACCATCTCGCCCCCACACGAACATGAAGAGCCTATTGAGCTTCTACAGAGGATCCAGGATGCCATTCCCGACATCGGCCGATTGCTCAATAGCTACAAGACCACCAAGGGCAAGTTGCAGGCGCGGGAGTCCGAGTTCAAGCAGATGAAGAACCAACATGAGCAGGACTTGATGCACAAAGACTTCTACATCGATGCCCTGCAGAATCAGATGCGGAAGGCAGCCAGTGAAAGTGCAGAGGAATCAACGAGACTCAAGAATACCATCAATGAGCTTCGCATGGAGCTGGGCAACGAGAATGAGAAGAAGAAGGACCTTCAGGAGAGGCTACATGATGCGGAGAAGGCCAATGAGGAGCTATCGCAGACCAAGGCCGAGCTGGAGGAGGAGGTCAAGACCCTCAACACCAACCTTCAAGAGGCACACGAGACCTACGAGAGGGATATGGAGGCTGCCAGACAGGACAAGGAGTCCTCTCTTGCCACTCAGAAGCAAGAGCTGACGGAGATGTTTGAGGAGATCAAGGCAGAAGACGAGAAGGCTGCAGCTGAGGCTCTCGCAGCACGCGAGCGCGAGTTGCTCGACCAGCAGGACGCGATGAAGAACGATTACGAGAACCAGAAGCAACAGATGCAGGAAGCGCACGATACACTGCAAGCCGATTTCGACTCCAAGGTTACCGAGCTGGGTTCGACAAAGGAAGAACTTGAAACCAGAACTACCGAACTCGCAGACAAGCAGAAGGAACTGGAGAATACCATTGAGACAAACGCCAAGGAGATGGAGGACCTCCGTCAGACCCACGCTAGCGAAGTCGAGTCCCTCAACAATAGCCACGCAGAAAAGGTGGCAGAGATGGAGAAGGAGCACAGCGACCAGCAGCAGAAGTGGGCTGATGAGAAGGCCGACTTGGAGGGACGGCTCTCGGACAAGATCCAGGCCTTGGAGTTCTGCGAGCGGGAGAACAAGAAATTGGAGGAGGATAATCTTGTCAAGGAGAAACAGGTTCAGCATGCGGTGGATGGAATGCGCCTCACCATTGATAATTTGGACAAAGATTGCGACAGGCTGAGAAAGACCCTTCACAGCCTTGGAGAAGCCACTGACCTCAAGAGCACGAAGGGTGATACATTCTTGTAAGTGACCCAGTGCATTGAGAATGTGTTTTAGTACCCGACTTTCGTTTATGATCTCTCATCTTCCGATGTTCTTTTCCTTATTCTTTTTTTTTTCTTTCTTCTGCATTATCTTTGCATTTTAATTTCGATGTCATGTTTGCATTTTTCTTCTTTTCTGCATGAACATGAACCAGAACCAGAACCAGACCACAGTCTTTTGTTTGTTTCATTTCCTTTGTCTTTTCTCCTGTTCTCCTGTCTTTTTCTATAGACTGATCATGATGATGACTATGATGACATGTTGATAACGCTATAAATGTACGTGCTCTGATAAACATCTCCGAAATCTAGTTTGGACTGTTTCGGCCAGCTTTCTCGGCTTATTGTCTCCTTGTCCAAGGAGCACTTCTCGTACCTTCCAATTGATCCTCCCAAGGACATTCTATCCAAACTTCCATCGGAACTACCATCGTTCCTTGATAACACCCCGGCATCGTGCGAGCTTCGTTCAGCATATGTCCAGCATGTCATTTCTAAGACCTTGACCTACCGCATCTTCCATCCTTTCCTGTTCACCCTGGGGCGCCGGTTCGATAAGGCCGATACCTTCTTCCAGATGCTGTCGATGGATATCCGCCGCAAGTCCGTAAGACGGGAAGCGTTCTGGAGACAGCAGACGCTGAAGGCCGCGTACACGACTTCGGACGCTAAGCAATCGATCAACGTGGTGGCCGCCGTCATTGTTGATGAAATCATCGACCAGCTGAAGCACTTTGCCGACCCAAGGAACCTGGATGCTCTCCTCATCGCGGTCCGCAAGATTGTCAAGCTTGCAGCTGAGACCTGGCGACTTGCGCGCGTGGAACGTGAGCTGATTCTGGCCTCGCTGCCGTCGCCCGACGCCGATGCCGTCTCCAATGATGACTGGGAAGAGTACGGCACGCCCAAGGAGGGCAGCCTTAGCTCCAAGGAGGACCCCACTCGCCATGTTATCCTGCGCACCTTCCCTCGGATCACGCGCGAGGCAGCTCATGAGGATTTCGCGGGCGACGAAGAAAAGTACAACCCCTGCACGTACTCCCGTGGCTGTGTTCTGTACTCCGACTCCCCTGTGGTCATGGCCCGTCTCCAAGAATTGGCTAAGAAGTCAGAGGATTCGCCTCGTCGTGATTCAAGAGACTCGACCCGTTCCGATGGGTCGCCCTCTCCCCGCCGGAGTCGGGACGGCATGAGGACATGAACGAGAGCTTCGAGTAGTGCGATGTGAGTGGCTATGTCGACCAGGATACTGTTTTAATAACCGGCTTGTTTCAAATACTTTTGATCTTTCCCCATTTTGTCTTATCTTGCCGGCCCGACCCTCGCGGGGCTGCGGGGCCTCAACAATCCTTCTGGTTTCCTATGTCTTCCAACGTTTTTGATCATGACCGAGACGATTTTTTTTTATGAGAGGGTCCCTACACCCGTTCCTTTCTCTAACCAGTGTATTTTTTCCGACACATTTTATTTTCTTCTTCTCGAAGCTATCATGTTATTTCGGGGTTACGCCTTTTTTGTGTGTGTGTTATGTTTTCATCTTGCGTGTTTTAGCGAGCATTTGATCTTTCGATGTGTAACAAACAAACAATCAATGTATGTGGAACTACTACTATATTTATCTATTACCGGACCTGGAAGCCCCTCACAGCACCTGCACAGCATGTACTTATTGGATACGATGGACGAGTTGATGAGAAGATGCGCAAGAGACTGGGGATGATCTGCGACTCCAGCGCGAGATGATGAGAAAATGAATGAATCAATCTGATGAAAATTGAATTCTGATTGTTTGCAACCCTTCCAGCCAAGGCTTTACTCCGCCTGATAGACAGGTGTAGTCTAGGACCGTAAACCAACCAGTCTGGTTGGTTAGTGAGCTAGATAGATACATGGTAAGTCGGAGTCAGTTACCCGGGCGCAAACTGCACAGCCACGCAATGATGTCAAGATCAGCCATGCCACACACACACACACATTCTCTTACACTGGGCCAAAGCTTGGTTGGTGCGCCCTTTGAGCCTCCTGTGTCCCCATCCAGGGAGAGAAGTCGGTTACACGATGGCCGATAATTTCTCTACTATTCCTTCGCCATCGCGGGGCCTTTAGATAGCGGTCTGACGATGTGACAGTCCCACTCTACTCTATTTCATTCGCCTTCGTAGTTGTCCAGGACTTTCGCAGCACCATCTTTAATATAAGCCTCACATTGTTCACCGCTCATACTACATACAGTGGATTTCAGGATGAATTCGATCTCCAACTGCCAAGATACCGGTAATCCGATCAACTTCCACCGGTTCTGACTCCAACTTGCGCAGCCTCAGACAGGGCTGATCCAGTTGGGGGGGTGGGGGGAAACATCTCATGCCAAGAATGTATTGTCCGTTGGATATGTGCTACTTCCGTACACCGTAGTAGTAGTAGTAGTATAATATCTAGAAGTGGATGAGTTACACCGTAAACTAGATAGTTGGACTGGGGTTCAGAGGGTGGCTTGTGTCGTGGCTGAGTTTGGCCACTACCGTTTCAGCACGGGGTGGGGGTTATAAATAGCAACTGCCGATATTATCATCACTATTTACCGCAGCATACTAGTATGGATGGTATCATATTGGGCTGATATTGTGGTGTATACTCTGGTAAGCATGCAGTAAATATCAGATAGCTGGTAAGAATAGTAACACTCTTTTCTACGAGTTATTTTTGCCTTCTCTATGATAATATTTGGTGTTTTGTGTTGACAAACGACTCGACAGCGAGATGAGTAGATTGCGATAATCAAGGTCAAGTGGGACCTGGTGGGGACGGGACGAGCCCTGCGAATTTCCGGGCTATTGACTATTGTTTTTTCAATGGGCGGGAATGCGGACGGATAGGAGAGAATGGATCTATGGATTGATTGGAGTCCTTGTAGGGATGAATGGGTGTTCATCGGGTTGGGTTTGTGTGTTGATCCACTGATGTCGCATGTGGGTTTGTGATGTTCATAGCCGTAGGGTTGATAGGGAGGATGAAAGAGACTGATTTAATTTGGGAGAGGAAGGGATCAGCATGGTGCAGACTTCGGAATATTATTATTATTATTATTATTATTGTTCTTATGTCAATCTTGTTCGTTGATTCTGCTACTATGTGTTGTCTCCCGTTATTGCTATGACATTTTTGCAGGATCATTGGGGAGGGGTCAGTGCTAGGATAGATGATTTCTTCTTCTTGACATTAAGGAAGAGCAAGCAAGCACTGTGAAGATTCAGGAGATGGCATAACTGCATTCCCACCCCCACTAACACTAACTACTACTAACTCTTTAGTCTAGTCTACCCATTCTGACTTATTCGTACCTGAACTTGTTAGTTTTAGTTTGGCTAGTTGGTACCCCGCTTGGCTGTGAGTGGCCCGCAATGCTGCACGCCGGCGCGTATCGTCGCTTTCTCACCAGCCAGATTGAGGCCTTCATCCGGTTGTGACTGAAGATGATGGTTGGAATTTTAGTAGCTTGGCCTGTCTGGCCCCCCCTGTTACTCTGTAGTTACTAGACAGTAAGCTTCACCCCCCTTCCGATGTGGCTCAGTTCCCTTCGAGTGGTGAATGTGGATTCGCTGTTCAAGTCACAGCCGCAAGGCGCCTTTGCGCTTCCCTCATTTTCTCTCTTTCTCTCTCTCTCTCTGTCACTCTGACTCTCTCTTCTCACCCACTCAACTCACCCTCACTTCCCCGGGGGATTCTAATTCTTGCCATTTGCTTCGCGTCATTTTCTCAGACCAGGCTTCTTGAGAACAGAGCCTCGTTTCCCGGGTTTCCTCTTTTACTCTTGTTCTCCCCTTCCACCCAGTATTTCGCTCGTTGTTCTCTCTCACACCCTCGTTCCCCCCGTGACTGCGGCTCTACTGGCGGCCCTACTTATTGAATACATTTAATACCCGTAATCTATCTATCGCTCGCTATCCTTCTATTCCCTCCCTCATTTCTTCCTCCCCCCACGCCTGCCTCTCTGTCTTCCCCTTCAACCTCAACTTGGACCACCAACAACAACCAACATCCTGAATAATTGAATCCATCGTTTCCCCTTCCCCGTACTACTATCCTGCTTGTCGCTCCACTCAGGATCCCGTCCCGCCTAGCTGAACTCTCTTCTGCAATCTTCGGTCTCTTGTTTTCCCTCGCTTGTGACCAAGTACTCTAAGCTCGGGTCTTGGCCTCATTTGTTCCTCCCGCTACTACTCGCTCCTCCCGGCTTACTGCGACGGTGGCTTACCCACTTCACTTTGCGCCCGCCACATACAGGTTTAAGGGGCCTTCCTGAATAATCTTTACTGCTTCTACGCCCTTTTCGCTGTTTACGAACGCCGAGGCGCCCGGTCTTTCTCCATGTCGATCTAGAAATGCCATCTCAAATTCTTGTTCACTGGTCTCTGTGTGTAGTCTGGTTCACCTAGACCGACTGAAGACCAAGCCCGCAGAATAGCAGAATCCCAGCTGCTTTCTTGCGTCACCGAGACTCTTCGACCGAAGAGGTGATTGCCTGCATTGCCACTCAATTATTACTGCGCGCGTTGCACGGTCGAACCGGCCCATCGGCCAACTGCAAGCATGTCAACGTTCTCACCGCGGCTCATCCAGGACGAGTCGCCCACCGATATTGCCTTCTATGATTCCAATTACCACGACCCTTACCTCTCGGCTCCCTTGGACCCCGATGAAGCTTCCTTCAAGTCCTCTGCTATTAGATTGACGCCTGCTCCTGGTGAAGACCATGGCACAGGAAATCCACCATCGCCCTTGAATTTGCAAACACATAATGACATATCCAATGCACATGCCGAAGGACAAGCGGCTTCTTACTCGGAGTTTCTCAGCCCAACCGATGACTTTTCCAGCGATATGAGTGCCCACACATCCCCCAGCGCCGATATATTGTCCGCAGGCTTTGGCATGGACGTGGAATTCGGGAGCAATGCACTGCAACACGACAACAACATGGCGCTGCCTCTACCGAATATTGACACCTCGGCGGGTGAGATGCTGCCCTCGTCAACATCCATGCTGTCGCCACAGCAAGCTGCGTGGACTCCGGCCAGGGAATCTTGTCTACTGCCAGATATGGACCACATCAAGACTCAGACTGAGCAAGGAACAATGGCGCGTCAACCCCAGGCACTGTCATTGATCACGAGTCCCCAGAGCGATAGCCTCAGTGTTCATGCATTTCCGGATTCGGCCAGGGCGAGAAGCCCTATTGTCAAGATCGAAAGCTACTCCCGCGGGGACTCACCGGTCAGAGATGCTTCTTCGACCGGGCGACGCCGGAGCCTGACTTCCAACCATCTTTCGCCGAATGATATGACCAGTGAGTCAGAAAATGAGGGCATGGAAGAAGGCTATGGGGTAATCGGACAAAGCTACACCGTCACACGAACCAACGACGGTTCCTGGGTACCCAACATGACTACCGGGCAAGGCGGCGTTGAGCCATCATCACGAGACGATATTTGCGTTCCAAGTCCAAACGAGATGGAAAGTCGACGACGACTGGAGGAGAGGAATGCCGATATCCAGTCATGGTCAGCATCTGTAAGCGCTGCGAATAGTGACGCAGGAGATGAGGACACGTCTTTGCTTGGTGGAAATCGTAGCCACATGGGAGGCAGACGCAGAGCCAAAAGTGCCGGGGACCCATCGCTTCAGCAGGATTACTTTACATTGAAATCCCGACTGTTGGAACCCGCTGTACCGGGGCCTGGCCTCTTGCTCCATGAGAGTAGCGATGATGGCATCAGCGAAGGCGGATCGGAGAGTGCGGAGAGCCGATCTGACTCACCAGCTGTCAGTGTCAATGAAGCGAGGTGGGCACACGAGGACGCAGAGGTTGCCCCTGAGGAAGAGCAACCAAGACCCGAAGATGGAGAGCCGTCCCCACATCAGTTCCTCAGAGCTCCTCCATGGCGGGATCCTGAGCACGACGCATCTCCTCAGGAGACACGGATGCAGCCTGCAAGCTCAAGCGCCGCTATGGTGGAATACCAACGACGAGCCAAGGACATCGACACCGCCTCGCGCTCGGCGACTTGGGGCACCCGGCATTTGAACGATGCGGAGGTCAACAGTATCATCGGCCCGGGTGGCTCCTTCGAAAACCTGTCCATAAGTAATGACAAGGAGAAGAAACACGAGAGACGAAGTAGCCTTCGAAAGCTCTTACACAGAAAACCATCCAGCAACTTGAAACGGCGGCTATCGGATCTCTCAATCATTCCTCCCAGCGCGGAGGGCACGAGCAAAGCAGACGATGTTAAAAGCCCCCCCTTGAGAAAGGACAGCTTCCCTCACCGATTGAATCTCAGTCGATCCAGATCTCCCAGCCTGAACACGAGCAGTGCCGTGATCGCTATTGCCGGACAGATGGCTGCTATTGGAGGCAAAGATTCTCTCCGGGCTGCATCGCCAAATCCTGCGTCGGGCCCCTGGAATTATCTGAAAGGTCGGGGAAGAAGCCGAAGTGAGTTGCCAAGGGCTTCAGCTCCTGGGTTGATCGACTTGATGACCAGTCATGGCGGACCACCCATCCCCAATATTGCCTACTCACCGCGAGCGAGCGGCCACCACGAAGTCCCGCAGAAGAGCTCAGGAGAGGACCACACGGTAGTTAATGCAGACGATGAGGATGACGACATGGTGGACGAGAAGGGATTGGTGATGCAGTTCCCGCTCCCATCACATTTGCCGGTGCCGACCCTCGAGGGGTTCAAAAACCAAATCACGCAGATCAACCCCCGACTCCCGCCCGCACTAATTGACCGCTTTGCTCACGAGCAACTTCGTCGGTACCGAAAGCTAGTTGAGAGCAAGCAAAGCCATACTCGTGCCGTTGGCCAGAAGAGATGTAAATCGGGGAAATTCTGCTTCGCATTGGGTGGTGAGGCAAAATTGCTGGCACCTCGCGCTAGCCCCGAGGCTGCTCACACGCAGTTCCATATCCCCGGGCATGGAGCGGTCGAGGATGATCCTCACAAGCTTGGAGAAAGTGCAGTCACTGCAGCACAGTTTCCCCCGGGTGTACCCTTGCCGCCGGTTAAACGGTTGCCAGCGGAATTCGAATGCCCGGTATGCTTCCAAGTCAAGAAGTTTCAGAAGCCTTCGGATTGGACGAAACATGTCCACGAGGATGTGCAGCCATTCACATGCACCTTCCCACAGTGCTCAGACCCCAAGTCTTTCAAGCGAAAGGCTGATTGGGTCCGACACGAAAGTGAGCGACATCGAAAACTAGAGTGGTGGACGTGTACGGTTCCTGATTGCAACCATACTTGCTACCGGAAGGATAATTTCGTACAACATCTTGTCAGGGAGCATAAGATGCCAGAGCCCAAAGTCAAGAAGCCGAAAAGTCAGGGGACGTCGACCAAAACAGCAAAGGGCGAATCGGTTTCCCCAGACTCACAGGAAGACGGCATTCGTGAGCGGGAGATTGAACAGCTCTGGGACCTTGTAGAGAAGTGTCGACATGACACGCCGAGAGGTCCTAAGGACGAGCCGTGTCGCTTCTGCGGTAATGTCTGTAGCACCTGGAAGAAGCTAACGGTGCACTTGGCCAAGCACATGGAACAGATCGCTATGCCAGTTTTGGCGCTTGTAGATGAAAGGGATCTTCCAATGATCGAGACTACTGGTCCTAGCGAACAGCCCGCTCCTGGACCGAATACTGGGACCCCACCAAATGAAGCCAGCCGTTTTATGCCAAACTCGGAGGGCGTTGATGGACCCTCGGTGGTGTCGATGGATCTCACGCAGGCACCATACACCAGCGATAATGCCGAGAGAGCCCAGGAGCCTATGATGTCCTTCACTCCGTCATATTCCCCCCACTTGCCAACCATGCCTGGTGGTTGGATCTCCGCCGAGCCTGAGTCAATTGACGCGTACGATGATGCGCCCACAATGGGCCTGCCAGGGGGGGCTGCGGATCAGACGCGGCTCATGCCGATGCATCAGAATTCGGTCACCTATCCGCCCCCTTTCAACGCTGGGCCTCGACTGAGGGTCCCCAGTCCGCACCTCAGTGTGTTGCAGGACCCGTATAGCTACTCCCTATCCCCAACGGACATGCAGCCCTCCTATGATCATCAGGGGCCGGTTTACGTATCACCTTCCACGGACCACCGCTATGGGTACCAAGGCTCGATGCCACCGGCCATGCCTTACGTTCCGGGGGGCTACCGAGAACAGCCCTGATCCTCGATCGGGAGAGGCGACGCCGCAACGTCTCACGGGGCTCAATGACCCTAGCGCAGCAGTTGCAGATCGTGAAGGGTGGAGGATGGAATGCGCTTGGAACGGTCGTCTATCCTAGGAAATACTCCCATGACCACCCTCAGGTTTTTGGGAAAGAATTTTCTTTTTTTTTTTCTCTTTTCTTTTTTGTTCGTCTGCTCTTCAGGTCTCATTTCTGTACCTTGTTGATCTGCATCCACCTATATACCCACCATTGGATTGAACATTGAACCATTAACCGTTCTTGGGAAGGAATATTGTATTGTAGCATGTATGTTACTGTGGTTTGGTTACTGCAACTGGAGCCCTTCTGATCCTGCTTAGAGAGGTCCTTCCCACATCTTCTGTTTTGCTTGTCCCGATAGGTTTTGGATTTTGATTAATATTTTAGTTTGGCGTATCTCTTGAGGCTTGGCTAGGGATGGATGGCGTCAGCCGCGGTCCAGGAGTACGATGGTCCCCGAACCTCGTCAATCTAGGAATGAGCTAGTTTCGCATCTATTGCCCTGTGTGCTACCTACTGACATCGTATGCACGCTGCACGCGTGGCCCCCAAATTGTCAATCGGTCAAGATGCGGTGATTGGAGGAGCGACGACGCACGTCGCAGAGAAACTTGACGGCACACTGCAGCGGGTGGTGAGGGGAAAGGCTTCCGGACGACACTCAGCGCAGGACGGAGGATTCCCTCCTCGCTGCCTGTCAACGTCGGGTCGGAAAAGGCGAAACCAACGGCTGATCAACCACCCTGGCGGAAGCACAGGATGGAGGGTGTGGTGGGTGAAAGCATGGCCCCCCCGTGGTTTACGACGCCGCGAGCACAGCCCATGAGGCTTGACCATCCAACCGTTGCTCTACTGAAGAAGATCCCCCGAGCTCATCGGGGTGCGATCTGACGCTGGAGATGATTATTTTTAGGCAGACCGGGACGATGATGGGGAAAGCTAAGGGAGTAAGGGATCCACGGGGAGGGAAAGTGTGAACACTAAACTAGTCGATCGGCAGCCATGACACTACTGGACACGCTACTCTTTCTCTCTTGGGTCTCTACAGAATTCGAGATTCCGGCATGCATCTGGCCTGGGGGGTTAGGAGGGGATGCAGACTTAGGTTACCTAGGCCTGTCGGGTGTTTCGGAGAATGGGGGGGAGGGGGGAGCGAACGATAACGAACATGGAAAGAGAAAGGCAGAGGAAGAGGAATGGGAAAGCTAACATCACTCTCTCTGCATCCAGCCTGCTGGTCAGTCGACTAGACTATATCAGATAGATTGCTGCAGTGTGATGACTTGGGGGGTGTAGATCCATAACGGACCGACCTCCCTGAGGATCGCCCGGGACGCGGGTGGAGGGTTCGCTACCCAACCCTACCCTCTCGATCGGAGTCTTCACTGATCACTCGCCGGGGGATGAGGAGGGGGCGGAAGGAGAAGACGCGAAACCTAAACGGGTGGATAATAGCGAGAGAGAGAGAGAGAGACAGAGAGAGAGAGACAAGATTCAAGCGAGTGGATTTGACGAAGTGGGTATTGACCGAGGCTGTCACTTCGCGACGAACGGCTTATCGGCGACCCTCCTTACTGACACAGCCCCCGTTAGTGACTTTTAGTCCGGCTCTCCGCGAGGGAAAAAGGTTCGCCCCGTCTTTTGTTGAACCGGATTTCTTCCCCTGGCGATGAGCCTGCAGCCAATTGAGCTGCGGCCGCGTGATGATCGCTCAACCACCTTACATACGAGGGCTTCTGTGTCTTCTTATTTTATTTTATTTTATTTATGTTTTTGTTTACCCTTCCGTTCCCCTTACCCCCTCTGCTATCCCGCCAATTCAGTCAAAGTGACTGATTACTCGACCGAGTATGGCCTGTCTCGGGGAGGACGCAGAATGGACAGTCTGAATGCGGGCAGTCTTTGACTTTGCTTTCCCCCCCGCCTCCCATCGAGCTGCCAGTGATACTGCTGCTGCTGCCGGATAGTATTTATTCGATTGTCTGAATACGAGAGACAGAGAGAGGCTCCGAGGAGATGCACAGATCAAGGATGATCCTGCTTCAGCCAGGTGGTAACAGAGCTGAAAAGGGAAAAAGTAACAACTCACGATAGCGAAAGAATAATAAAAAGCAAATAAACACGGAATAAAAGAAAACCGAAGAAAAGAGAAAGAACAAAAGAAGAAACGAATGATACGAAATTGGCAGAAGGAAAGAAAAAAAAAAGGATATTCAGAACAACCAACTATGAGGGGGTGTTGGGAGGGAGAGAAAGATGATGAGGAATGATGATGGCTGAGAATAATTGCGCCGAAGTCAATACAGCCAATACTAGCGAGAAGTCTTGTCGGTCGGGCTATTCTTCTTCTTACTATCTATCTATCATCAATCCATCATGTCAGACCATCATATCCATGGGTCCAGAGGGGGTCCTTGTGTCGCCCGTTGGGATCGCATCTCGATCGGATCCTGAGGGTCGGTACGGTACGTAGAAGACGATAGCTGGTCCTTGCCATTCTCCATCCATCGATCTCTCCATCTATTCATCTATCTAATTATCTATCCATCCATCCATCCACCCAGTAACTACTATCCACCCGGCCTATCGGAAAGAGGATCTATCGAGTCCTGTACCGTGGGTCGGGCTTACTGGCTCTGACAGGTCCGCCTGGAACTAGCTTGGATGCTTAACAGATGGAGTCCATCGGCCTCTCTAGACCGGCTCCTGTCTCCATCCAGCAGCAGCAGCAGCTTCTTCTTCTTCCTCCCCCAGCTTCGTTATAGTGTACGACTAAGTACTGTGTAGAGTCAGTCAGTCAGTCTCAAGCTGTCACCGCACACTCCTCCTCTCCGGTCCGTCTGCTGGCTCGATCGATCGGGGAAGCGCAATGAAGGTGCTAGCAAAAGACCTGCAGCAGGACCCAGTCAGTGGATGAGTGAGCATTAACTAAGATGATCGGCGTGGCATTCCTTCTGGCCTCCTCTCCAGCAGGCCAGCTTGCGGAGACCTTGACGTGGGACATGCCATGACCATCCGCTTCGATTAGCTCGTCCTGTCAGAGTGTGTCTGATGGGCCCTGGGATGCCTCTTTTTTTCTGGATTGTTGGCTCAATCCCTGAGTCCCTCACCTCGACACGTTATCGCGTGGGGGGAAAAAGGCATTTGAGGGATTGTAATGGAGATCCTCGGTCGATCCTCTCTCTCTCTCTCTCTCTTTTTCTCTCTCTCCAGGGTTGCTTTTTCGGGCCTGTCGTCTGTTCTCTGTCGGTTTTTTATTTATTTATTTTTTTTAAGATGTTTTAATTATTTAGTATATTTATTTATTCCTGATTTAATTAATTTTCTTTTTTTAATTTTCTTTTACTCTTGCATTTCTTTTTCCTTTTTCCTCCTCTCGGACTCCGTATTTTCCATCATCCACTTTGCCATTGTTCCCATCCAACTAACTAGTAGTATTCGCTTACTGCTTGTTGTTGCTGCTGCTGCTGCTGCTGCTCGTCCTCTTGCATGCTTAGTTCGAGTCGGTCTTCCTATCGTTCCCCCTCTTTCGTTCTTTTGCTTTTTTCCCTTCTCCTCTTCTGCTCGTCTTTTCCTCCCTTTTCTTTTTCTCCGGTTCATCGGTCGCTCTTTCGGCTGATTTTCAACTTTCTCCTCCCTCCTTTCATTTCCTGCTTTCGTTTAGCCCAGGTATTCTTCTGGTCGCCGACCACGGCTGATTCTCCCCTCCTCCTTCTCCCTCCTCCTCTTCTCTCCCAATATATTATTTCTTCTAGTGATACGCGGCCGATCTACCGGCTCTCTATCATTTCCTTCTTCTCAGCTGGTAGACTACCCGGTGCTCGACAATCTCCTAAACCCAACGATTCCACCCCGAAAAGGGAAAAAGGAACTGATCATCCTAGGATAGGAGCATTGTGGCTCATCATCACCGTCTCGGTTTAGAACCCGATCGGTTCCCTCACGACGGGTTACGTCCCCTCTTGCTATATGATAAACCTCTCAGTGTCCGCCCTCTCCTCCCGTCTCGCCAGAGGCTATCTTCCTACTCCCCAATAACACACCGAGAAAGCGGGTGAAACTCGCTCTTGTAGGATCTGCTCTATCCTATCACTATCACACACATCATGAGTGTATGTTGCAAACTCTTTTTCTGAGGATTCGGTCATGCACCGGCGCGCGGGATATATCTGTGCAGGCCCGGCACCGGCCAAAGAGATGGGCCAGAGCTGACTCTTGGTGACACAGACATCCGATCCCAGCAAGCCCTGGGACAATTCCAGTGATATCCTCCAAGGCATCATGGGCACTCGGGCAGTGCCTCCGTCCGGTGCTTCGCAGGTCGACCTTTCATCAGACGGACTGTCACCGTCCGACCTGACGCTGGGAGATCCCGCGTCATTCTTGGGCTTCCAATTCGCATCTGAGCCAGCCATTCCTCATCCCAGTCATCCATCCATTCTTCAGCCATGGCCACTGTATCACAAACAAACCTCCTCGCCCCTCCCCCAGCTGTTCGATGCGTCCGCCTATCCTCCGCTGACACGATGGAGAAACGATCAAGAGGCGTGGAACCCGCTCCAAGTGACGGGTGGGCCCATCTATCCCGCTGCGTTCGTCGTCCCGCGTTCGCACCAAGTCTACGGCCTCGATCGCCGGTCGTCAAGTGGACATCACAGTACGCCTTCCGAGGCTGGCAGTCAGTATACCGGTATCCATCTCTCCGACTCCGGATATAGTACGCAGGGCTGCACTACACGCTCTGTGGCTGCATCATATGCCCTCGAGTCAGCCTGTAGTCCATTCCTGGCACCTCTCGACCATGAGCAGGATGACAGAGTGTCTGCACTCGACCTCAACACCGCCCCATATGGTGACACCATGGATGCATTGGACCGAATGGACTCTCCGTCCTTGTTGTGCCAGGACGTGATCAAGTGCGACTATCCCGGTTGCCAATGGACTGGCAAGTGTCCTTCTGACAAGAGGTGCGTCCCCTGGGGTGCTTGGATCGATTAAAAAAAAAAAAAAAAAAAAGGCCTACGAAGCTGACTGTCACAGGAAACACGAAGCTAGGCACAAGAAACTCTTCAAATGCGACGAGCCGAACTGCACCCGCAAAGAGGGGTTCGGTACCATCAACGACCTTGCTCGTCACAAGAAGTGTGTTCACAAGCAGGAGCCGGAGCGAGGACCAAAAGTCCTTTATATGTGCTTCGGACATAACTGCCCGCGCCGGAATAAGAAATGGCCCCGATTGGACAACTTTCGTCAGCATCTTGCTCGTATGCACAGTGACGAAGATGTCGATGAGCTGCTACGAAGGTACGTCTCATGACTACTCTGCGCATCAGTTGCAAGATGAAGTTATTTAACGTGTATCATTCAGGTCGCATGAGTGGTATGAAACCTGCGTGAAGCCACAGGAGTTGGGGTCCTCTTTCATTGATTCGATGCCGGAAGAAGCGCCAGCCCTACAGGCCGAGCCCGTCTCTCAGTCCGAGGGGATTACGAAAGATACATGTCAAGGCTCTTCAGTCTCACCAGTTAGCGTCGATAGAGGGTTTCCGTCGCCTGAAACCCTTACACCAGATACCGTCCTGCGAATGAATGAAGAGTACAACGACCGGAGCGCTGACGCTGCATCGGTGCAACCGCCGCTTGCAAAGCCACTCCCTAGCGAGCTGCCCGCTCTGAGAGCTCTCAACCTGGACTCTTCGTTGGACCAAAAGGTCCCCCTGCCCGCCCAATTTGACCCCGCCAGAAACGGAAAGATGGATGACATGGTCAATGAAGCTGCGGTCAACATGATCAATGCGATGACAAAGGCCATGAACACCAACGAGCGAAGACGGAGCCAACAATCCGAGTCAGGAGACGAGATCATCGACCAGAATGTGGAGCTGTCGGATCGGAAGCGCGATATGCTACAGAGGATCTTGTCCGCCGCCCTCGATCGTCTTTCTGGACCGTCTGGCTCCAGCCACACCCCTTCGCAAGCCACTCTGGATGAAGACCGGGAGAAGAAGGGTTGGATTCAATGTGAATTTTGCACGAAGCGGACGCGCCTGCGATGTGAAATGAAGTAAGTGGGCTTTGGTTTCCTTTGATATCCGCCGAGACTTTTGCTGACTGGGGTGGTTTTGAAAGGAAGCATAAGAAGCGCCACGAACGGCCATATGGGTGCACCTTTTCCAAGTGCAACAAAACCTTCGGTAGTAAGGCCGATTGGAAGCGGCACGAGAATTCCCAGCATTTCCACGCGCAGTGTTGGCGGTGCACCTTGCCTGATGCCACGCAAGAGGGTCTCCCGTGTGCGCGCCTATTCTACCGCCAGGAGATATACGTCCAGCACCTGAAGAAGCATCATGAGACCGATGACGAAGAGGTTCGGGCGTCTCTATGCAATAATCGGATCAACCGCGATGGTGATCCGCGACCCTCGCACTACTGGTGCGGGTTCTGTCGGGTCCTTCTCCCCCTGAAGACACAAGGAGTGGGCGCCTGGAACGAACGATATAACCATATCGATGTCGAACATTTCAAGAAAGGCGAGCGCGTGGAAGACTGGCTCCTCCCCTCTGGACATCTGACCAAGAGTCAAGAGCGGGAAGAAATCAAGAAGCAACGGGCCGACGGCGATGGGTATGAGAGTGAGCCGGCCTTGGATGAAATTAGCGATGACGAATCCGTGAGCAGCGAATGTGCCGCCGAGCATGAGCCACTGCAGGATGACTTGATGGTGATCGACGAGGAACCGACGCCCGCGGCCGACTCGCTACACCACAATCAATCTAATTCTTTCCCTCAATCGTCCAATCTGCGGAAGCGGAAATTTCCGGCACTGCAGTCCCCCACCAACCCTCATAGAGATACCGCACGGATGGCGGGTCTGGACAAACGGTCGAGACTCGATTCCACATGGGGATCGTTCTATCGTGGGGACGACACCATGCAGCCGAGTCGGTTGCCTCACGAAGGCAGCTCGGCTTACTGTGTTGGCCTAGCTTCGCACGAAGGGATGCAATGACTTGGCACGGATCAAGCAGTGCTATAGGCAGGCCCGTGTGGTGAGGGGTAGTATGGTTAGAGGATGTTCATGACAGAGAAAGGTGGCATGTAACTTTAGACACGTCCAGTCACATCATTTGTTTTTTTTTCATAGCGTTAGGATACACACACACACACACATAACGAAGATACGCATGCAAAATATCAAACTTACTACTACTACTACCACCGCCTACGCACTTTCCACATAGACATGAATATATAATATAAGGGGTATATACTAGTAAACCAACTGAACCAAGGATTGAAATGGACTGATCATTTTTGCGCGCCAGTCAATTCCTTAGCCTTCTTCTCCAGCGCCTCTACCTCCTCTGCACCATTTGATCAGCCATACATTCTCTCTTTTCCTTTCTCACAACATAAAGAGTCAAGATGAGAGTAGGGAAACTTACTGTTCTTGTCTGCCTTGGACTCATCCATCTCCAACTTCAACCACGTCCAGTGGATAACCTGATAGGTGAAGATGGCACCGAGGAAGACCTTGGCAAAGGGACTCACGAAAAGTTTGTAGCGGGCCATCTGTTTGATATATTAACATTGAATTAAGCTGAATAATTGATATCTCGATAGGTAGACAGATAGCTGGATGCACTTACGCCTTCTCTATAAGCACTGGATGATGAGTCCTGACTCCATCTGGCAGTGGAGGTGGACAGGGAGGCCCGCTGAGTGAGGGGGATCTTGGAGCGGAGGAGGGGGGTGAAGTGGCGGGAGAGCATGATTATCCCAATTATTTTGATTTTCAATATACAAGTTATGGGTATCTTGGTTATAGTAATGGTATAATGAAGCAGTGTAGACGTTATATTTATGTAGATAAATGTAATCTCCGTAGAGTGAAAGTTGCCGGCGGGAGAACAGACCGCGCTGACTCAGCAATGTTTTCGGTCAGGTAGTCACATGATATCAAGCGAGAGGCGAAAGTCGAGAACACGCGGGGAGGGGCAAAGGAGTTTAAGGGCGATAAGCTTCGTGGGGAAATCGTGGCTACTATTTTTATTTTTGGACTATCTAGGCACATATGGGGCTGAGATGTGGTTCAGATCTACTATTTTGTTTATGGATTTTTTTGGAGAGAATATTTAGGTTTTTTTTAGTGGATTATGATTGGGGATGATGTGAGATATATTGTTATATTGAAGTAGATATTTGGGGGTTCTGGTGTATATTAAGTCTATGTAGAGTTGGAAAGGGAGAGTTGTGTTCTGGGGTATGGGTTGAATGTGTTATGAAAGGAACGGGGGGGAACATGAGAATAGCGAAGATAGAATGGAAAGGGCTGATAGTGGATTGGGACACACGGTTGGTTTTTTCATGGATTGGCGGCTACGCTAGACTGCTTTGGGCAATGGTCGGGTTGATGGCCTGAGGCCAGGTCCCGGGACTGAATGGCCCGCGCAGTTCAGCTGCTGCTTCTCTTGTGTCTCTCTTGCTGCTTGTTGCTGTGAGCATCTCGGTCTCTCGATCTATCCCATCGACTTCTTTCAAGGTTGATTTATCTATCACTTTGGCCTCTTCCGAGATTCTTTTTTTTTTTCTTCATTCATTCTTTTGTCTTCTTTTTTTCCTTTCCCTCCATCGGAGATCCAATCCCCTCCCCTCCCCCTGTGCTGAGCAGCTTGCATGCGACGCGTCCCTTCCGGTTGGTCAGTCCGTGAGCCTCGCTCCGTTCATTTCATTTCCCTGCCATTCTCTCCTCTTGCTCTGGCGCATTGCGCTTCGCCGTCGCCGTCGTCTTTTTTTTTTTTTTTCCCTTCCCTCGCACTCCCTCTCCCCCCTCCTCGTGTTGTATTATTCAAGGCTTCTGCTTCCCCTCCCTCTTCATCTATGATTGATGGCCGTTGAAACCTGCTTCCATTGTGGGTTTGCCTGAGAATCTATCATCATCGTCGCTCGTTGAGTGTGAGACCTCTCTATCGCTCGCTCCGTGTGTGTGTTTGTCCGAGTGAGTGTATTTGGGTTTCGCTTCCTGTTCTACCGGCCCTTCCTGTCGGTTTACAACGGGCCTTTTCATTCTCCCATTCACTCTCTAATCACATTGGCCTCTGTAAGTGCCACTGTCATTCCTCTCCGCTGGTTAATCGCCGCGGCGGGACATCTTCCCCGTCTTTGGCTTCAACTCCACACTCTATCGCCCTTGTGCTTCCTGTATCCTTTTTCTCTACTCTCTACAGTGATTCCCATCATCTGCTCGCTAATCCATCACTTTCCTGCCTTGTTTCACCATACTAACATGGCCATTCGCAAAAGATCCCCTGTCTGGCGCGGCATCATGCCTCGTGCTAAGCGCTCCATCGAGGAGTTGGCCAACAAGTCCGACTCGGACGATGACGACTACAGCGATCATCCCGTGCGCTCATCCCGACGCTCCGCCTCTCGAACCAAATCCAAGAAGAAGTCCAAGCCCGCCAAGAAAAGGGCTCGTCGCGGTTCCGACGACGACATCATCTCTGATGACGAGATCTTCGACGAGGCTGAGGACCTTTCATTCGCCGAGTCCGAGGAAGAGGACGACGACATCAACGCTCAACGCAACGCTCGCGGTTTAGTCGCTCGCCGGGCCGCTACGAACCGTCCCCTCTACAACGAACCCGAATCCAGCAGCATCGAAGACGACGATACGGACGATGATGAACGTCCTCAGCCCTCGCCCCAGAAACGCAAGAGCACGGTGGTCACCCTCAAGGTCGGCGATGCCTTGAAACAGAACTTCCAGGGCCCCCGCCGGGTGACTCGGCGCACGCGGGATCCGTCGGAGGATTTCCACGCCCTAACGACATCCGGTCGACATATGGAGACGGTTGAACGAGGAACCACACGGAGCCCTGAGCTGGAGCGGCGCCGGGGATCCCGTGGCTCGAAGCGGGCCCCGGTGCTGGACGAGGAGGAGGAGGAGTTGCAGCCCAAGCAGGAAGAGGAAGAGATGGTCGATGAGACAACCATGGAGGTCAAAGGCTCTCAGCTCGAAATCATGGAGAGTGATGTTCAGATCAGCTTCGAGGACGGCATGCCGCCTGCAGCCGGCGAGGGACAAGAGACAACCACAGCAGATGATGAAGGGTTTGTTCCGGAGTCAGAAAATGGCGACGCAAAGGAGGGTGGCGGCGACGATGAGGACGACGATGAGGATGAGGGCCCGACAACGCGAAGGAGGAATCGACCCAACAGGAGCCAGCAGGAAGACGACGAAGCCGAACAGCCTGAAGAAGACGAGGCTGCCCACCCGCGCCGTTCTAGTCGAAAGAAGCCGAAGAGTTCACAACGCAAACGCCAAGATGACGAAGAGAGTGATTTCGAACCCGAGGAAGAAGAGTCCAATGATGACGACGAGATCTCACAGTCTGGGAAGTCGCAAGCTTCACCACGCAAGGGAAGCCAGGCCCATGACGAGGATGAGGATAGCGCCGCCGGCCGTCGCCCGGGTCTCCGCAAGCGGGCATCCCGATCCCGGGGACAGTCCGAAGCGGGTGCTGATATCGCGGAGGAGCTCGCAGAGGAGTTGGAGGATCTTCGCGGCGGGCGTCCTCGTCGCCGAGTACAACCGGAGATCGTCTACGAGAAGCCTCGCCGCAGTCGCAAGGATGTTGACTACCGTATCATCCGGCCTGATCTGATTCTACCCATTGAGGAGGCCGAGAACGAAGTCAATGAATCACCTTCACGCCGTGGTCGGGGAGGCGGCGGCAACAGTTGGCAGCGCACCCTGTTTCCTACCTATGGGCCGTTCGGAGGCGGCGGGCCGTCTGCCATCTTGGGCCCGCCAGGCGCCCCGGCTGCTACGGGTGGGGTAGATAGCGATAGCAGTGACGACGAGGTTATGCAGCATCCCAAGGGCGGTGCAGGCGGTTCCATCTCGGGCCCTGCGCAGCTTGGTGCTGGCCTCCTGGGTACGCAGACTCACAGCGCCGATGCAGCCCAGGGCCACGCCGGGACGCCTGCAAATCTTGGCAAAATCAAAGACAAGCAGACACTGGCTGATGCTGACCCGTTGGGTGTGGACATGAGCGTCAACTTCGACAGTGTTGGCGGCCTACAGGGGCACATCGACCAGTTGAAGGAGATGGTGTCGCTACCGCTGCTATACCCGGAAATCTTCCAACGCTTCCACATCGTGCCTCCGCGAGGAGTGCTTTTCCATGGACCTCCTGGAACCGGTAAGACGCTGCTCGCCCGAGCACTGGCGAACAGTGTTAGCTCGACTGGCCGCAAAGTGACCTTCTACATGCGCAAGGGTGCCGATGCTTTGAGTAAATGGGTGGGTGAGGCGGAGCGGCAACTTCGGTTGCTCTTCGAAGAGGCTCGAAAGACACAGCCTAGCATTATCTTCTTCGATGAAATCGATGGTAAGTGATGTCTTTTTTTTTTTGGTCGGGGAATTTATTGGAAGCTGACCTTGCTTCTAGGACTGGCACCTGTACGGTCAAGCAAGCAGGAACAAATCCATGCCTCGATTGTATCTACTCTGCTGGCGTTGATGGATGGTATGGATGGACGTGGACAAGTCATCGTCATCGGTGCCACGAACCGTCCCGACTCGATTGACCCAGCTCTTCGGCGCCCTGGTCGTTTCGACCGCGAATTTTACTTTCCCCTGCCCAACAAGGATGGCCGACGTGCAATCCTGGATATTCACACCAAGGGCTGGGATCCACCGCTGCCTGGGCCCATCAAGGATGAGCTGGCGGAGATCACCAAGGGCTACGGAGGTGCCGATCTTCGTGCTCTCTGCACCGAAGCAGCCCTTAATGCAGTACAACGACGATACCCCCAGATCTACAAGTCTAATCAGAAGCTACTCATCGACCCTAAGACCATTGAAGTGACCCCCAAGGATTTCATGTTGGCGATTAAAAAGATGGTCCCGTCGTCGGAGCGTTCAACCTCATCGGGTGCCTCGGCCCTGCCCACCTCGGTCGAGCCTTTGCTGCGCACGCCTCTCACGGAGATTAAGAGTTTGCTGTCTTTGATATTGCCGCAGCGAAAGAGGCTTACAGCGCTGGAAGAGGCGCAGTTTGAGGAACCGGAAGGATCAGGAAGCTTTCAGCGCGAACAAATGCAGCAGGAGTTCGATCGGTCCCGAGTGTTCCGTCCTCGCATGCTGCTCCGCGGACCGCTAGGAATGGGTCAGCAGTATCTGGCTGGCGCCCTTTTGCACCATTTCGAGGGACTCCATGTTCAGGCGTTTGATCTCCCTACCCTGCTTAGCGATTCAACTCGGTCACCCGAGGCCGCCGTCATCCAGCTTTTTGCCGAAGTTAAAAGGCACAAGCCGAGTGTGATCTACATCCCGAATATCCAGGCTTGGACTGAAACCGTGGGCCCGGCCGTGATGTCTACGTTCCTGGGTCTACTGCGGTCAGTTCCTCCGACGGATCCTGTGCTGCTACTAGGCGTGCAGGAGTCAGCTGGTGAGGACATGGACAACGGTGTGCTGCGAAACCTGTTTGGGTATTCGAAGAAGAACTTCTACGACCTCAGAGCGCCAGGTAGCGAGGCACGCTACGAGTATTTCACTAAAGTGATAGACTACATCAAAACATCGCCTGCACACTTGCCCGACCCGGAGAACCGGAAGAAGAGGGAGCTAGAGACGCTAGAAGTTGCGCCCCCGCCACCCCCTAAGCCGACAACGCCCCTCTCCAAGGAGCAGCTGAAGGCGCAGAAAAAGAAAGATCACCAGACTCTCAACCTTCTCAAGATCCGCATCCAGCCTATCATGGACCAGATCAAGAAATACAAGCGCTTCCGCACGGGCGTGATCGACGAATCTCAGATTCGCTACCTTTGGGAGGAGGAAGACCCGAACATTGTGACCAGTGATCTACCGATTGAACAGCGTACCACCTTCCGGCCGTTTGAGAAGGCTTTCGATAAGAATGGGGTTCCTGGGTTGCGCGAGGCCGTATCGGGCAAGTTCTTCTACAACCTTGAGATTGTCACCATCGAGAAGCGGCTCTCCAATGGGTACTACAAGCGGCCCAAGGACTTCTTGGCGGATATTAAGAGGCTTGCCAAGGACGCTCGGCAGCTTGGGGAACAGGAAAGGCTGCTGCGCGCCAATGAACTGCTGTCCAATGTGGAGGTGGATATTGCTACCATCGAGCAGACTGAACCTGCGCTGGTGACGGAATGCGAAGGGGTCTACCTGCGAGAGCTGGAGAGAGAGAAAATCGCCATCGAAAAGGCGCGCAAGGCGGCGGAAGAAGAGGAGGCAGGCCTGATCGGTCGCGCGGCGGCAAACCGAGTCCCGCACGGCAACACCGAATCGGGCCCATCCAGCGGTCCGGTGGTCCTGGGCGAGACGTTCCCGGATCTTGGTCCGAAAGAGACGGGCCGACCGGTGACCCCTACCCGTCGATCGACAGTGAGCTTCATCACCAATGGCTACCATACCGGGGGCGGATCGGACCTCAACGACCTCAGTACGCATGCGCTCACCAGCAATGGCTCGCACGAGGACCGCCCGGATGGTGATGGCGATACCTACATGACCAACTCGGATCACTCTGCCGAAAAGGAAACGCAGACGAGCTCGTTTGGTCCGTCGGCGCAGCCCAAACCTCCTTATTCGCACACAGCACCGTCGCAGCAGGTGCGGCGTGAGTCGGGAATTTCAAGCTTCTCGCAGAAGGGCCCCATGACGCCCATGGCGCCCGGATCTCAGCCTCACGAGTACGCTAACGAAGCGTCGACGACGCAGACGACGTCGGACAAGAAGTCGTCTGAGCAGTCCTCGGTGCCGAACCCATACACGCAGAGTCCGGTGGCCACTCAAGGGATGCGACACGACTTCCCCGACCTCACGCAGTACCCGGACCGGGTATCGCAGGAGGAACATCTTCCAGACACACAACAGGGAGACAGCAGCCAGCCGTCGCCCCGACCGGCTGCCGACCTGGCGCCGCTGGAAAATGGCCCGGCGCACTCGCAACCACGGGCTCAGCCGCCGGTGCCCCTGTTCGACCACCCGACCAAGCCAGCTGCGCATGTGCCGGCGGGAATGCAGTCGCTGCTGAATAACGAGGACCTGTCGCCGAAAATAACGCTGGATCTGGAATACGTGCAGAAGCTGCACGACCAGCTGACGCAGCGGACGAGCGGCTGCAGTGTGGAGCAGCTCGAGCAGATCAACACGAACCTGATGGACTACCTGTGGCAGACGCGGGGAGAGTGGAACCGGAGCAAGGTGGCAGCGGGGATCCAGGACACGTTCAACGAAGTGCTGGAGGACATGCAGGCAATGCAGGAGATTGGGCCGATCAGTCAGAAGACGAAGGAGCAGCTGTATCCGCTGTAGAAGGAGGAACAGCGTTTTCATGTGTGATTGCTTTGTGGGATACCACCATACCCCCTTTTACCTTTATACCTCTTTGAAGCGACATGGATTGTATCGTATGTTTATACCTGCCTGTCTTGATTTTGTTTGTATTGCTTGCTCTGCGTTCCCCATTCTTGCTACTGGTACTGATTTATGGGCGGTCATGTGTTTGGATCTTGCATGTATTTGGGCGTGCAGCATATTGTTGCCGATGTGTTGAATTAGCTGGAAAAGGCTGTATTCTTGTAGATAGACTGGAGAATACATCTACGATGGTTATATTTATAATTTTACTGTAATTCTGGTAGGACCACTTTGGTTCTCAAATTCAGGGCTGCAAATGTAGGGCGGTGGCATGTGACGGGGCCAAGACACCAGGCTGGCCTTTCGTCGATCCTCGCTTTCGTCCTTCATCTCCGCTGCTCCGCCGCAATCTTCCGCCCACCACAACCACCACCTTCACCCCATTTTCACCTTCACCCCATTTTCACCTTCACCCCATTTTCACCTTCACCCCATTTTCACCTTCACCCCATTTTCACCTTCACCCCCGGCTGGGTTGATCCTTGCAGGCAATTAATTGACAACTGCAAGTCCATTCGTTCATTGCATCTATCGCGAGCAAAGCACCAATACTTCTGTCTCTACTATGACCTCTGTCTAACAAACACCATCACCGACCCAACATCACCCGCCCAACCTACACTCACAACATCACCCTCTACCAGACACACACATACACATCACAGCCAGATAGAAGCATAACAAAACCAAAATGGTCAACTGGCTCACCCTCGCCGTCCCCTTCGCCTACCTCGGCGTCCTCCTCGGCTCCCTCGCAACCTTCTCCTCCCTCTACCGCAAGCGCAAAGCCCGTACGTCCTTTCCTTCTTCCCCCTTCTTCCTCCCCCCCCAAACCATCCCAGCTAACCAAACCCTCCCCCCCAAAAAAACAGGCAAGTCCCTCTCCCTGGAACCCTGGTTCCCCCCACACACGCAACGCGACATCTACTTCTCCCTCCTACACCTCGACCCATCCGCCAGCAATGACAACAAAGGCACCGGCAAGAAACCGCCCTCCTCCGTGCCCGACAGCGTCCTGAAATCCGCTCTCCTGCGTCGCGCCATCGAAGACATTAAACGCGTCATGGCCCTGCGCACGCAGAAGGGCGCCCTCGCAATGCTCCTCCAGCGCGGTAGTGTCGGGGATGATCTGTGGCAGAGGTTTCTGCGTGCCGAGAAAGAAATGGAGGATGAGGTTAGGGATGTTGTTGCTGAGGTAATACCCCTTCCCTTTGGGTTGGTTGGGGGATGATTGCTAATTCATATGAAATGAACAGGCAAACGCCTACGTCCCCGGCTGGGGCCAAACGATCTTCCAATCCGCTAATGAAATGCTGAACAATGCTATTTTCCGTGAACGGATGGAGAAGCAGCAGGCTAAGTTGGAGGAGGAGAAGCAGTGGTGGGAGAAGAGGAAGGAGGGGTACATGAAGGAGTTGGATGTGGAGGCGGAGAAGAAGGAGGAGGTGGAGGCGGGTGAGAAGAAGGCTGCTGCTGCTCCGGCGGCCGCGTCGACGACTACTAGTGAGGAAGGATCTGGTGTTCCTACGCCTGCTACCAAGACGCCCGAGTCGTCTGGTGCGCCGCCTTCGGTGGCGGGGAGTGATGATGATGCGGTGTTGGTGGAGGCGGATGAGCAGAGTGCTGAGAAGAAGGGGAAGAAATAGATTTGACTCATTTTGCTGGGTTTACGTTAAGTTATATGGGCTCGGTGTATTATGATCAATATATATCCTTCTCTATTTTCGTCGTTGATGATATCAGATTGAGTGGCTGTAGCTGTTGAGTACCGAGTGTATGTAGTGTGCAATTCAGGTGGGATACTATTGTTACTACTGGTGTTGTATCCTGGTCAGTTCCAGACCATTGCATACTGAAGCTGGCAGTACTTGGTTAAGAATAATACGACGGTTGGTAAATCCTACTGGTATTACCGACAAGTGAAAATAACGAGCTACTAGTTGAAGAGAGGACATCCGATTCTATCATCATGATATAATATATTACATGTATACCCCCAGAATCACCATTTTTTATATACACTCACACCAACGGGCAAGAAGTAGAAAGATATAACCAAACGCCAACCATGCTCATAGACCCCCACTATAACAACAAATCATCCCCCAACGATACCCCCAAATCCACCCCCGTCACCCCCATCTCCTCCGCCACCTTAGCAATCTCCTCCTCCACCGCACCATGACCCTCCCCTCCAGCCGCCCGCCGGCCCATCACCACGCGCAACAGCTCCGTCATAACCTCCAACTGATACTGCTCGCGCTCCTGCTGCTCGAGATCACTAAATTCAAGACCGCGGGCCGCGAGCGCCCCGAGCTTCCGATCACTGAGGATCTCCACGAGCCGGTTAACATGGCTGATATTCTCCTTGCTCTTTGGTGTGCTGGACAGCCGACGGAGTCGGCGCTTGGGCGTCTCCGCCGGCACACCTGCCAACCGGGCGACTTGTAGCACGATCAGACGGGCTGTGGTGTCGTCGGGGAAGAAGCCAAAGTACGCGCGCATGGTGCACAGGGCGACGAGAGTGCCGGGGAGGTCTTTAGAGAGACAAAAGCAGCGGATGATTTGGTCGTAGAGTTCCTTGGAGAATTCGCCCCGGGTAGCGGTTTGTGCGCGCGCGGATAGCTTGGTGAACCAGCGGATCATGTCGGAGAAGAGGTGGCGCGCGGATGGGAAGTCGGTTACGTAGGCGGTTCGGCCGCGGTCGTATTGTAGCTTGCCGCAGTCCCAGAGGCAGGCGTACGTTTCGAGGTCGGGTTGGGTGATGGCGGACAGGGATTGGTATTTGGTCCAGAGGGAGCCGATGTCTTGTTTGCGAAGCTCGGCGTAGAGCAGGTGGTTCATGAAGTAGGAGTTCGGGTGGATGCGGCCGTCGCCGAGGCATTTGACGAGGTATTTGATCATGTCGTCGTCGCTGCGCCGCGTGTAGTGGAGGAGGAGGATGGAGAAGGTCTCGATGGTGGCGGCTGGCATGGGCCGTTTCATGAATTCGGGCAGTCGGACGCCCTCTGTGCTCTCCTGGTTCACGTCGAGTTGGGGAGCCTTCTCGGTGGTGGTGCGCGCCCAGACTTGGTCAATACGCTGCTGGACCATGGCCCATCCGAGGCGTTCGGCTTTCTCTCGCGAGGTGCTGCTGCCGTCGCGCAGCCAGGCGGCAATGACTCCGTTGAGGTGCTTTGCATCTGGCTTGACGCCACGTTCGTACATCAGCTCGATAACCATGGCGGCGGAGTCGACCTCGCCCATGCCGATTAGTTTCTTCATCCAGCTGGCGTAGAAGAAGCGATTCTGGAACTTCCGCGGCAGGACAGTCAGGGTAGAGAGCGAGACCTTGTTCACGTCTTGTTCGGAGATACTGGACGCTTGCAGGTTGCCTGCCAAGCCGACGGCGGCTTTGTAGAGAGAAGTTGAGTCGTGTCGGGGATCGCTGTTGGTGACCATCATGTCTTTGAAAACGGCTATGGCAAGGCTCGGTCGGCCGGCTTTGAGCAAGCCAATGCTGACTTGATCGTAGTCGTCCATCGTCATCTTCCGGTCCAGGAATGCCTTGAGCTGCAGATACATCGCCCACGCCTTGACTTCTGCTTCCTTCCCGGACCGTTTGCCCCAGGCCGTGATGACAGGGATCAGAATGCGTGGTTGCCGTGACTTATCGTTGGCTAAGAAGGCCAGCGCAATATCTTGTGCTCGCTGAGGGTCGTCTTCAGCTGCGAACAGCTGGACGCCTAATTTCCAGTATGCTTCCAGGTCCTCTTTCCTTTGGCTGAGCTCGGCCTGGTATGCTTCCCATTTCTCCAATGCCACTTGAGTATCCCCGCATTCATGAAGTGTTTCAATGTACGAAAGAATACGAGGCGTGGAAAGGGTGAGGCCAGCTGATAGCGAGTCTTCAGCCAGGGTGCGTACCCGTGCGGTTTCCTGGGGTTTGGCGGACTTCTTCGAGGCCAGAGTATCCCACAGGAGAGTCAGCGTCTCCTCCGACAAGGACTCCACAAATCCTGGGACGACCTGTTTGCATCGCCGATACCACCTCCACAATTCCTGTTCCCAGCGCAGGCTAGAGTCGCCACTCGCGATCCGTCGAAGGCATTTGTTCAACTTGTCGGCATATGGCTGCAGGTCTGAGTCCTCCAATTCCACTTCGTAAGGGCGGCGCACAACCAGTGTACGTGAGTCATCCTCCTCGTCAGACTGCCAGTTCTCCTCTTCCTTGACCAGGCTTTCAAATTCGTTCTTCAAGAGACCGTCGAGCTCCTTCTCGTAGAGATCCTTAAGGCTGACATCGACCGTCCCGGCCGCCTCGTCCTCCTCATATTTCCGGAGTGCTTCGAGTGCAATAGCCCTGTCCGCCTCGGGTAGTTCTCGAATGAACTGGCTGTTGGGGCCGAACGGGCCTTCCTTCAGCTCTTCTAGCTCTTGGGTCAGGCGGGCGAGTTCCTTCTCGGCGTCTTCCTGCTCGGCGCGCCCCTCTGCTTCTGGGTCGACCTTCCGCCTTATCTTGCTCTTACGAGTATCCTGCTCGTAGAAGTTGACCTTGTCTTTGGGACCGCCATAGTGTATGGAGCGTGGCGCTACAGCGGCGAATGCTCGCGGGAAGAACGGGCTTCCGCGGGCCACATGCTGATACCAACGAGCTCCTCGGACAGCCTGGCGGAGCATCAAGTATGAGCGATTTAAATCATGGAACAAGGGTGTATATAGATGCAAAATAACACCGACCGACAGCTGGAAAAGAGCACAAAAGCGAGGATTGCAGGAGGTTGACGGAAAATAAGAATGGATGGCAGCTCCGCGGCGGAAAACCATTTCACCCCAATCGGGACTAGCGCCACCGCGAGCTCGATCGCCGCAAAGAAAGTCACTCCATGAAATAATTCATCCCATTCCTCTTTCTTGCCCACGAGCTGTTCCTCTCGATAAGCTCCATTGCTCCTTACGCTAGACGCTGCTCATCATGGACCTCGAACCGTTAGAGGTGGAGGCGGCTAATGCGCCCAAAGATGGCACCAACAACCAGGTACCGCTCCCTCCAGGCCGTTGTCGCGAACCCGTACTAACGGACCCAAGGGTGTGTATATCTACACGCCCGCCGATCAACGAAGCAAATCCTCAGGGGAGCGTCCTTCAAAGCGGCGCAAGGTAGCTCCGAAGAAGGAAGAAGAGGAGTCGAAAGCACATCCCTTCGTGCCGCTCCTTAACGGCGAGGAGGACGAGCAGTCCGTCGAAGCGCGATATAAAACATACCAGCAACTATGGTCGACCCAGGAAGCGAAGATTCAGGTCAGTGATTTATCCTTGGAAGCAATTTCCGGTGGTACAAGTCTAATATTTGGGGTAGGAAATTCTAGATGATGTCGACTCCGAGGTCCTTTCCAGTGTTTCGTCCTTTGTCCGCTCGACTTCCCCTCAGACGTAAGCGCGAACATTCGTTCCCAATAATTGGCCGCATGCCCTGACGATTGCAGATACGATGGCTGTATTCCGGCGGCGTTAGTAACCGTTGGCTCCAATGTCTCGTCGCTGGCTCGTCTGCTGGCCAGACTCAACGACCAATTCACCACGGCCGGAGACGGTGGAGCTATTGTGCTGGAATCCGGTGATGCGCCGAACCTCAAAACGACCCTCAAGAACATCATTCGATTTGCTATTACGAACACGGAAGGGAACAATGGTTATCAGTCATTCCTCACAGATCGAGAGGTGGTTATGCTCCGTCCAGCGACAATACATGACATGCGCTAAGTACCAATACAGGGCCCTAGACTCCTCGGCTACGATCTGGACTTATTAGGCGACTATGTGAAGCGGAAGGGCATCAAGAAGCTGGTTCTTGCATTTCGAGATAGTGAAGCTTTCGATCCAGGCATTCTTACGGACCTCTTGTCTTTACTAAGGTGGGTCCGTCCCTGCATTTGTGTGGTACTCTGGCTAATTGTCCAGCTCCTGGCTTGATCGGATACCATTTACCCTCCTGTTCGGCATCTCAACGTCTGTGGAAGTTTTCGAAGGGAGACTGCCGCGGTCAACTGTCGCCTTGCTACGGGGTAGATATTTCGAAATACATGAAGCGAGCAACTGCGTTGACCGCATCTATGGGAGGTTACAAGCGGAGCAGGATGGGAAGATCTGGCTGGGCAGGAACATCACGAATGTTCTGTTCGAGAAATCCAATGATTCCTTCCAGACTCCGGAGGCTTTCAGTCGAACGGTCAAAGTACGTTTACATTTTGAACGTGTGTCAACCCATTTGACTTACACCAGTAGTACGCATACATGTCACATTTCTTCGCAAACCCGTTGGCGGTGCTCCTTGCAGACGGGACGGTTCCGAGCATGCGACGGGGACTCGTGTGCGAAGCGCTCCGAAATCTCCCTTCTTTCCGATTGTAAGACAGCTTCCCTTCATTAAGATTGGTGATACTAAACTAGTAACAGTTATTGCGAGGAATTGCTCGAACAAGGCTCGGCCAAGCAAGTGCGTGACTTGCTTGAAAACGACGAGGTTCTCTTCCAGCAATGTCTACAACACCTGAAAGACGGACAGCAGAAGATGCGCGACATCTTCCAATGCGTCAAACTGACGCATCTGCTTCTGAAGAAACTCAATCTCGTCAAGAAGACTAGCATATCGGAACTCTCAATCCGTGCCCTATCTGGAGAACTCCAAGACTCGCAATTGGTGGTCGACATCCTCCAATCTGCAAAGACACTAGACTCCACCATCCTCTCGGAAGTATTCGATATCCTGCTGAGTACATTAGCAGACCTCCCCGAGCTACAACAGATCCAGACCGACTTCAACGCATTAATACAATCATATCAAGGCACCGAACCCCTTCGCACCGCCCATGACAAGCGCCATTCCGTCGTCGCCACAACCGTCGTCCAGCAGCGGGTGAAACTCAGCAAAGGCAAAGCCAAGCTGCCCCAAGAGCACATTGAGTACACCCAAATTATAGACCGCTTCCACGCCCTGCTCGAAGCATACTTTGGGCAAACTCTTGAGAGCCCGCAAGATCTCGTCCTTCATGAAATCTTTCTCTTTGACATGAGGAACCCCCTAAAAGAGATCTTCTCGCCGCGGCCACGCTTTGCAGTGGAACGGGCCTTGTCTAATCCGTTCGACTATCTCATCTCAGACTCCCCAGAGAAATCCGAGGCTACGGCTAGGGTGTCCGCGAATCAGCCTGCTACGTCTATTCTGTATCAGCTGTATCTGGAGTCCGGGTCCTTGGTCAACGTTTACGACCTCTGGCAGGCGTTCTACGCGGTGTTTGAAAGCGACCAAGGTGATTCCTGCGACGAACGGACTACCATGGCCCTGTTTTACCGCGCTTTGTCGGAGCTCAAGGCCCTGGGTATGGTGAAGAGTAGTCGCAAGAAGGCAGACCATGTTGCGAAGAGCGCATGGATGGGCTTGTAGATTTATATTTGTAAACTAAGCTATAGTACTTGTCATCATCACATATGGCGACTTTCATACTTAAACCAAGGGTATCTTAAAGAACATGCAAAGAAATTATCATCGCTAATCGATCCCTCATCCATGTAGCCCCATTGTACATCATTCGGAAACGGGCAACTGTATAATGTCATCATTTCCCAATGGACGTCCTCCGTCGCTCAACACCATAGCTTCCCGCCTGCGACGTCTAACGGCTTGTTCCTCAGCGGTGCGAAGACGCCGCCCTGGCACTCGTCTAGATCCGGCCGTATCCTCCCCATCCACCATCCACACGTCGCTATCGTAGTCATCCTGATCATTCTCTTCCATCATGCTGCCCATCAACCCGTACTTGCGCAGCTGCTTAGCTCCCTCAGGATGGGAAGACAAGGTACCGAAGATAGCACTCATTACAGTATCGTCCATCCACCATGTCTTCATCAGCAGCACCACGTCCTGTCGCCGGGAGGGCTCCGATAGGGCGCACGGGAACGGGTAGTTGACTAGCCAGCGGCTCACGATGCCGGCTTCTAATGCGGCGGGTACATTCTCTTGCAGAATGATATTCAGAATACTGAGTGCCTTTTTCTCACCAGGAGGTCTTGTCTTTGGCAGGATGGGGGATATTGTAGTTGTTGTTTCTTCGAGGTGTTCGTCGGTCAAGATGCACAGACAGTCAATGAGTGCGTTGTAGGTGGCGGGGTCTTTCAATCGATTGCAGACGGAGGTTCGTGCGACTGCACGGAGATATTAGCATACTGTGATCTCATAGCAAGGCAACCTAGGATAGGTGATGCATACGAGCGCGGTTAGACACAAGGAAATGCATGGCAGTCAGTGCCTTGCCCCGCCGTTGTTTGTTCCTGGTTGCAAGGTCTCTGAGAAGCAGGTCCCTTGTTTCACCCTTTGTAGATCGTTCAGCAATGATGCGCAAAGCCCTGTAATTCTATATTAGCTAGTCGCTATTGAGAACATCCGAGGCCGGTCATACGCTGCGCGGAGATCATAGCTGGTACTATCGGAGAGCTTCAGCAAGGTGTCCAAGTTCAATGCTGTACTGATAAATTAGCCAGCGTATACATTACTCAGGAGCACATCGACAGACCATCCTCCGTCCCCTCACTGATCATCTTATCCTCCTTCTCAACATGCTTGATTTCGGTCAATTCGCGCACTCGGCGGAGGTCCGTGACAATCCCGCGCACGGCGAAGAACAGCGAGACGCCTGGACACGGTTAGTCCTTGCTTCATGACACTCATTCCAGGATAAGCCAACATACCTAGACACACCCACACGACACGGTCACTCATATGAGACCCCATTGTTCAACTCGACAACTCCAGCAGCCGATGAGATAATAGTTGCAAGTCCAGCAGCGGAGTAAAAGCGGGGAGTCACGCGGCATCCCCCAATAATGCCGGCAGAACCTGACCCACCGAGGCGGTGAGCCCGCTTTTTTCTTCGGCCAAAAAATTCAGTGGAGATCCAAAGCATCGCTTCTGCTGTTTGTCGTCGTTCAACACGCAGCCATGCCGCCTTCGCAGCTTAAACAGCTCAAGGCTTCCCTCCGCGAGGGTGGAGTCTTGGGGCCCCAGCAGTCCAAGAAGCAAAAGCGTCAGAATGCGAAGACTGGTGTGTCCGCGCAAAATCGCATGAAGCGGGAATCCGCTCTGCAGGCCATTCGCGATCGTTTCAACCCGTTCGAGATCAAGGCCACTTCGCGCCCCAAGTTCGATGTGACCACGCGCGATGTCGGACCTAAGTCGAAACATGGCCATGCGAGGCCCGGTGTGACCAAGTCTCTTGGTGAAGAAAAGGTGAGCTAGGTTGGACATTCTTCGACACGGGGTGTCACTGACAAGGTACTTCCTCTACAGAGACGCCATACGCTTTTGCGCGAAATGGACCGCAAGAACAAAGTTGGTGGAATCCTCGATCGCCGGTTCGGTGAGGATGATCCGACAATGACGCCGGAAGAGAGGGCTGCCGAGCGATTTGCCCGTGAGAGTCAGAAGAAACTGCGCAAGGAGTCGATGTTCAACTTGGAGGACGACGAGGAAGAGTTCCAGCTCACACATCAAGGCCAGTCTCTGTCATTTGGAGAGGGAATGCTCGGAGATGACTTCCGCGAAGGCGATTTGGACATGGACGAAGAATCGGATTCGGAACTGCCTCGCAAGAGGAAGCGAGAGTTTGCCGACGATGAGGAGGCTCTAGATGACGATATCGTATTTGACGATGAGGAAGGGGAAGAGCAGCCAGAGCGCAAGAAGTCGAAGCACGAAGTTATGAAAGAAGTCATCGCCAAGTCCAAGTTCTACAAAGCCGAACGACAGAAAGCTAAGGAAGACGATGACGATCTTCGAGAGGAGCTCGACAAAGGTCTTCCCGATCTCTTCGACATGTTGAGAGGCGTGAAGCCTCCCCCGAAACCGGAGCCTCCAAAGGACGATTTCGCCTCAATGGACCCCGCTCGTGCAGCACTGCTGGCCGGAAAGTCACAGAACGAGACCGAGCAGGAGTATGACCAACGCTTGAAGCAGTTGACCTTCGATAAGAGGTCTCAACCGACGGACCGTACGAAGACGGCAGAGGAGAAGGCGGCGGAAGAGGCCGAGCGGCTGAAGAAGCTGGAAGAAGAGCGTGTTCGACGAATGCGCGGTGAGGAGCCAAGCGAGGACGAAGAGGAGGAGGATGAAGAGGAAAGTGACGAGGAAGGCAGTGAGGACGACGATGAGGAGTCGTTACCGGACGATGCCAAAGCGTTCGGTTTGCAGCAGCCCACGGCCGAGACGAGCACTCGTCCCGAACTGGGTGTCGAAGATGAGGACGATTTCATCATCGACGATGACCTTGTGGAAACGAGGTCTAATGCCAGTCTCTCCTTCGATGAAAGCGACCTGGAGATGGAATCCGCGGAGGAGTCCGAAGAGGAGCCTGAAGACGACCAGGAGGACGAGTTGATCAATGGCTTCACGCTCCCTGAGAGCAAGTCCGGCGATGCCTCGACAGCTCCCAACAGCAACGAAGAGCCAACTGACGGTCTGGCATACACATACCCCTGCCCTGGCAGCCATGAAGAGTTCCTGGAGATCATCAAGGACGTGTCTATGCAGGACCTCCCCGTCGTCGTCCAGAGGATTCGTGCCCTGCATCATCCCCGTCTTCACCCCGACAACAAGATGAAGCTCGGCCGTTTCGCGGGCATCCTCGTCGAGCACGTTGCATACATGGCCGATCTACCAGAACATCCTCCCTTTGCCATTGTGGAAAACATCCTCCGTCACATCCACTCCCTGGCGAAGACTCACCCCGACACCGTCTGCCAGGCATATCGCGCCCATCTCCGCCAGATTGCCACGGAGCGTCCGCTCAATCTCCGTGCTGGTGACCTCGTCATCCTCACCGGCATTGCCACCACCTTCCCAACCTCCGACCACTTCCACGCTATCGCAACCCCGGCACACCTCTGCATCTCGCGCTACCTGGGCCAGGGCGTCGTCAACTCCCTCGCCGACGCGTCCGCCGGCACTTACGCAGCCAGCTTACTCCTGCAATACCAGTTCATCTCCAAGCGCTACATGCCGGAATTCATCAACTACACCCTCAACATGCTGTGCCACCTCAGCCCGAAAGAGCCCAGCGAGAGTCTCGGATCCTTCCCCCTCCGGAGCCCGCAAACCTCTCTGCGCCTGAACCTCTCTTCTTCCAAGACTACCATCTCCCCCCGCAAGCTTCGCTTCTGGGACACGACCGACCAAACCCCCTCCAACCCCGAAGAGCTCAAACTATCCCTGCTCACCACCCTCGTCACCCTCCTCGGCACCGCCTCCGACCTCTGGACCAGCAAATCCGCCTACACCGAGATCTTCACTCCAGTCCAGAACGTCCTCAACCACCTCCGCAGCAGCCTCAAGGGCAACAAGAAACTCATCTCCTCTCAAGTGCGGGACACCATTCAATCCACCCTGGACAAGGTTACCACTCAACTCTCTCAAGCCAAACTCACCCGTCGACCCCTCCTCCTGCACAACCACCGGCCCTTGGCCATCAAAACCGCCATCCCCAAGTTCGAAGAGACCTTCAACCCGGACAAGCACTACGACCCGGACCGCGAGCGCGCCGAAAGCAACCGTCTCAAGGCGGAATACAAGCGCGAGCGCAAGGGAGCGATGCGCGAGCTCCGCAAGGACGCCAACTTCATTGCGCGCGAGAAGCTCCGCGAGAAGAAGGAGCGCGATGCCGAGTACGAGCGCAAGTACAAGCGGCTTGTGGCGGAGGTGCAGAACGAGGAGGGTCGCGAGGCGAATGCTTACGAAAGGGAGAAGAGAATGCGGCAGGGCAAGCGGTGATGATGATGATATCCATCATTCATCGTTCGTTCACTGCTCTATGTGGAGCAGTAGTGCTTCTCACTTGTTTTGCCTTCTTTTCTCTTTCTTTTGTTGCATTATGTTTCATCACCTGGGTTCATGTCGACGTATCTGCTCGGTCTAGCTGTGTGTGCCAGACCCGTCTTTTGGTAATTCTGATGAGAAGCAGGTTGATATAGATGTATATATTCGGTTATAGTTACTTGGTTTGATCATTGGGAATGATGATCGTGGAATGGCAGCCAAAAAAGAATGTTTTGATTTATACAATACCATCTTTCTCCATATATTCAATTCACGTACCGTCACTCTATAGCTTACAATATTATACTATCTATATATATACCTTACCACCGAACAAAGATAATAAGTGCAATCACTGCGACAAGTCCGGCCCAACACTACTCCAATATTCGCACCTTTCCCTCTGCGCCTCCGACACCGTCTCCATCCTCGTCTCATTCGTGCGGACAAATATCCGCCGATAATCCTCCCCATGTCCATCACTCCACGTCTTCCACTCCGGACTCCCCGGATACCTCAGCGGATTCGGATCAAACACTCTAATGAAACTCGTCCAGTAGCCCTGCATCACCGGCACAATTGGCGCATTCTCAGTGAGATACGACGCCGGCGGTGTGCCACTCACATACTGCGGACCCCAAATGGCATTTTCTTCCACAGTATGACTGACACCCCTGCCTGAGGCTTCCGCGGCGGGGTCCTGCACAGCATAATGATAGTTCCAGCTGTTGACACCGGCACTAGCAAACACAGAGGACATGTAGATCCCCGGACAGATATATCTGATTTCACCGTACGCGGTGCTAGCGGGACGCCAGTAGGGGGAGGAATTGGGGAACTCGCGAGTTTGGTTTTCTTTGAGGTACCAGTCGTTCAGCTTGGTTAGGTGGGTGAAGTTGATGTTGGGGAATTGGTCTTGGATGAAGGTGTCGGCTTCGCCAACGGTGGAGGTCGTTTTGGGGACGAAGATTGTTCCTTCGTTGGTGTCGTCGCCGAAGATTACGGGGACTTTGATGAATTTGCCTTGCTGGAAAAGTCGGTATGTGTAGTCTGGGATGAGGGAGCCGTCGACGACGGGACCGTACAGGTAGAGAGGTGCTTGTTGGGCGGTGGGTAAGGGTGTGTTGATATTGATGCGCTGCAGTTCTGTGGTGTTTAGTCGGCGTAAGCAGGCGAGGGTGTCTGAATCGCTTGCGCAGCCGGCGCGGATGACCAGGTTGTTATAGGCGAATTGGCTTTGATTGACGGTCAACATAGGAGCAAAGCTTTGGGACTCTGCGGCGGCAGCGTGGAATAGTTCGTCGTCCCTGCCACCGTAGGCTGAAAGATGGAGAGTGATAGACGCTGCGCCTGCGCTGTCGCCGCCGATAACAACGTGACTGGGATCGCCTCCAAACTGCGGTTGCAATTAGCGGTGATTTGCTGTGGCTCGGTGAGTGTCCGCATACCTTGCTGATATGCTCTTGCACCCACTTAAGGACCTTGATTTGGTCCTTCAGGCCATTGTTCACGCTTCCTCCCTCCAGCACCTCGGATCCAGAGAGGAACCCGTACGGACCGACCCTGTAGTTGAAGGTGACCACCACCATGGACATGTTGGCCGCTTCGATCAATCCTGTTCCATTGTAGTTGGGGCTGGAGTTGGCATTGAAGCCGCCTCCTTGAATCCAAACGAAAACTGGCAGCCTCGTAGTAGCTTCCACCGAGCTGGGTGCGTATACATCGAGGAAGAGACAATCCTCGGACGTGCCTGCGGGAGTGGGATATTGGCTGGTGGGAACACACCGGGGACCATGCTGTGCCCTGGGTATTAGCAAAGCACGGACTCGCAGTATATCTTTTAATTTATTGTAGAAAAAACCATACCTTGAATGCTTCTTGAACGCCATCTACCGTGTCAGGATCCTGTGGCGCAGAGAACCGCAGAGACCCGGTAGGTGCAGCCGCGTAGCGGATCCCCAGCCACTGACTGATACCATTGGGCAGAGATTTGCCTTTATATCTTGTGTAGCCAAGGTCTACCGTAGGGTTCTGAGAAGATACTACTAGACCAAAGAGAAAGAAGAACGGTGCCAGATGAAAGAAAATCATATTGTGTTGTGCAACGAGCCTCGGGGCCACGAATGCTTTAACCGATTGTGAGAACTGTAACGCGAAAGATCATGCTCTCATCAATAAAAGGACACCCCAGGCGTTATAAAGCACTTTCAGTGGCCCGGCAGGAATACATCTCGCGGAATCGGCTCCAGGGTCTGAACAATAGGGTCGCAGATGTGGAGAAAACATTGCAAGGCAAGGCGTCCTCCTTCCGCATGCGGTGATTCGACATGGCGAAATGACAAGAATCCTGCCAACACCACGGATCCTATTGTATGGGAGGTGTGCTGGCCACCCAGATGAGCAAGGCTAGCCAACCAACTCTGGGCATAAGAACTTGGAACCCGCCCCCACGTTCCGAGCCACAGTCGAAGGGAGAAACACGCTGTGGGGGCTAGTATCAGCGGCACTGATGCCGCAAGTGAGAAGGGGTCAAGCCTAATCGGCAGCTAGGCTGTGCAGATGACGTGAATCGGCAGAGAGCTGGTGCCATTGCGCTGTTAAGGGGATGGATACCAAGGATTGGCAGTTGTCTCCGCTGGCCGATCCTCATCGGGGCTTGCTCCATTCCTGGTCAATGGGCATGACGGGCCAACTAAAGGATTGAAGCTAAGGGACCTTGACTGGGCTGAGCAGGACCCTGAAATTAATGCGATTCTTCGAGTGAGATGAGTTGGACTCAAATCGGATGGAAATGAAAGAGAAAGGAGAGTTGAGGAAGTAAATCCGGAGGGGAAAATCCGCGCCTCCGCATGTGACGAAATCCCCGCAAACCCTCATGTTTTTTCCCGTCGCGTTCATCTTTTCCAACAATGTCCATCTGACTCAAAGTAACAACCCAATCCGAGCTGCATTCGACTCCCTATAATCTACTATATTATATTCCTCGCCAATATCCATAGTCCCGGCTCTACTTCTGCCTCCGACCCACGCTCAGGCCCGTTCGCAATGGCACCTCCGCTTCCCCCTCACTCCGAGTCCCCCGCACGCGGGCGTCCCGATGAAGACGACGAAGAGGAGGACTACATGTCCATGATCATCGAAGAGCCCCAGCAGAAGGAGACCTTTGCGCAAAAGAAGAAGCGCCAGCAACGTGAGGTAGGCTTTTCAGGCAAATATCCGTTCAGATTCTGCTTCAGCTCCACCTAACCTTTCTCTTAATCGCAGGCCGAAGCGCGAGCCAAAGTCCCTTCCAAAGCCGAACGCGCCGCTCAAGAAGCTGCCCGTCGCGATGCCGCCTTATCAACCAGCACGCTCGACCCTTCCAACAAAGGGTTTCAAATGATGGCCAAGCTGGGATTCAAGCCGGGCCAAGTACTCGGAAAACCTACCGCGCCATCGCAAGATAGTGAGAAGGACACCAAGGATCCCCAAGATCGAATCCGGTCTGAGCCCCTTAATCTCATCTTCAAGGAGGACCGAGGAGGAATCGGTCTCGACTCGGAGCGAAAACGGAAGTTCCTCGAAGAAGCTGCGGAAGTAACCAAGAAGGTCAAGCAAGAAGAGGGCGATTACCGCGACCGCGTCCGGTTGGAGCGCGAGACACGACGGCTCGAGGCCCAATTCCATGCGGGGCAGAAGGTGGCTGAGCGCTTAGATGCGGAGGCCGAGGGGGAAGGGGAGATAGAGCCACCATCAACTAAGATCAACGGAGAAGAGAAAGAGGAGCAAGAATCGCATGCGACACCGGATGTGGAAGGTGAAGAGCCACAGACAGATACCTCCACCTCAACTACAAAGAAAGCAAAGAGGCCCGTCAAACCAACATCTCAGATCAACATTCTCTACCGGGGGTTGGTGCGCGAGCGGCAAGAAAAGGAGCGCGCCGTGCAGACACGCCACATGTTGCAGACATCGCTGCCGTCATCGTTCTTCCCGAACCCTCGATTGCCGGGCTATGAAGACTCGACGCTCGACCCTGAGGACCACGAGGCGCTGGGAGGCCGCCGAGAGATGTCCTCCATTCTTGAACAGGAGCTAGAAGAAGAGGATCCAGAACTGGAGGAATTCAACGCGCTGGAGCCAGGCGAACGACTGGGCCGGCTGGTTCAATATCTGCGGGAAAAACACCACTACTGCTTCTGGTGCAAGTATCGCTACGAGACCGCCGAGATGGAAGGATGTCCCGGCGTGACGGAGGAGGATCATGACTAACGACTTGCCTACTATAGTAATGGAGATCGGCATGCTATGAAACCACCCATGTGAGCGTATGTAAAACAATCCTATCTAAACCGTTGGATGTGAAGAATTAGACTAGCTATAATTATCATATCATGCAGGACATTTGCCTAACATTACATGTGGTACATCGGCCCAATCGCCAGGATCGGGATTGCATATATAGTTGAGGAAAGAAAAGCCGCATGATGAGAGATAGGCGATGAATGGAACATCGCCAAGCAGTTGATGAGAAAGAAATTTCAGTGGTATCAGTCAAAGCGCCATGAGCCATCAAACGTACACCGGTGACGACTGCTGCAGTGCACGAAGCAGCCACCGGGATTCAGAAATTTGCAACAGAAGAGTGGCAGGATGAAAAGAAACAGCACAGTTTCCATGCTGAAATGAAAAGGGAGAACGCAGAGAAGAAAGATCAAGAAGCAAAATGGATTGATCTCAGGCCTTGGCCGTAGGAATGGAATCCATTAACTGCGCCAATGACCGACGTGGGATCGTCTGCAAGGTCTGGAAACAGCCGGTGCAGATGCGCAAGCAGCAAAAGACACAACGGTATCGAACATCACGATCGAACTTCTGGCAGGTCATGCAGGGAACAGCATGCCAGACATTGTTGGCGGGGGGCATGGACCGATGGTCCTGGTAGCAGGCAAAGTGCAATTTGTTCAGCGGCGCCGCGACAGGCTCGATATCAGGAGGCGTCCATGGGCCATTGTTTTCTTCACTGGACACGGGTTCCATAGGCGCGCCAGTGTCGTCCAATTCCGGCTCCGGTTCTGGAATAAAGTCTTCCAATGGCTCTTCGGCATCCGGGCGTTGGATGGTAGGTTCGGGAACCTCCTTCCTTGCCGGAGCGCTTTGCACCGGCTCTGAAGTAGCAGGAGGACGATAGGCCTGATAAGCGCGAGGAGGGGGAGCGTAGTTAGCTGCTGGTGGAGCAGGCTGTGGGAGGGTATCTTGATGATGAACAGGGGCGTTGAATGTTGATGATGGTGGCTGCACGGCGGCAGGCAGCGGAGCAGGAGCCGAATAATCAGGTACAGAGTCGGTTCGAGGTGGGATTACCGTCGTCGCGGGTGCCTGCACGGACTCTGGCTCCCTGTCTGGCAGAGAATCAGAGGACTTCTGCTTGAAGCCTTTGCGAGCAAAAGACGGAACTCGCAGGCCGCGGGGCCGATTTTCTTTGTCAAGGATGGCCATGTCTCTTGGTCGAACGCAATGGTCTTGTGGTGGTGGTAGCAGCAACACCGCGGGAGAGCACGGTTAATTATCCGCGCAAGTGAATCTGGCGGGGTAACTTTCCTACAAGGAAGGAAAGAGCAATAGTAGGAAAGAATGAAAGGAGAAAAAGAGAGAAGGAGATTAGGAGGGAAAGAGTGCGAAGCCTGGTAACCCTAGAGAGCGCTGTGAAAAGGGTAAAGAAAAAAACTAGAGGGAAAATGAAAAGAAAAAATCAAGTCCAACCTGAACAGGCGCTAAAACAAGACATTCAAGGGAAAAAAAAAAGGTCCATTAGGAAGTAGTTAGTGTCAACAAATAACTAATCATCAGGGGGACCGAAAAAGTGGATATGTGAAAAGATAAATCCGGCTTGTCCTCGATCCAGGAACGCGCAACAGGAAATCCGAGCTGAACCATGGATGAGCTCCACCCGTGGATAATGACGATGATGCATCATGAATGAATGAGCGTCATCGAGAGAAAAGTGGGGTGGGGGTGAAAGCAGCTGAGAGAAGAGAGGGGAAAAAAAAAAAAAAAAAAAAAAAAAAAAGAGAGAGAGAGAGAGAGAGACAGGAGAGAGAGATGGATAGATCGCACCTGGGTGGATGCCTTCTGATCGACTTCAAAACTTAAAACAAGGGCCCTGTGAAATGAAAGGTCAATCGCCAAGCGAGCTGAACTACTGAAGGTTGAGCATGATTCGGGATGAATACTAGTGGTCGATAGCGTCCGTTCGGCATCGTGTTGTGGTCTTTTCGTGAACCTCCGGGCATCCCGTCTCGTTTAGCCCCATGAAAGATGCATATGTGTATCTCGGAGTGACTTTGTTCATGCTGTCACGCCGGGGATTGGCTGTGCAAGGCGACTTCGCAGCAGCAGACTCAAGAGAAGCCGATGACTGGGACTGGAAAGGCAGCCGGCAAACCCGCGAGGGAAGATCGGCGATGACGAGAGAAGTGGAGGATGCGCTGGAGGGCCCGATGGACCCTGTTGAGGCGCTAATCCATTCGACAGGCCAGGATTTCGAGGAAGATGTCCTTTGCCCACTTATCTGAACTCCCCGCCTCCCTTAGAACAGTAGTGGTAGTAATAGTAGTCGTCGTGGTGAAATACATATGCGGAAAATTCGAGTGATTCAGCGCGGACAACGCTTGGTATGTTCCTCATCCTCCCGTGATCACACCAGAACGAATGGATACAATGAAATGGAAGGTCAATAGTTGAGAGGATGCCTCCTGGTCGGCTCATTTCCTGCCAGGGTCGGTGGAGCCCGTCGCGTGGCTGAAACGAGATCGCACGTCCGATCCCGCCGATGATCCCTCTCCGTCAGAAGGGTCACTGGCTATGAGTAGATAGATATCTATCGCCTACAGAAGAATAATAGAAAAAGGGATGACAAAGTATAGGATAACCAACACAAAGAGGGACAGATTCGGTCAAATCATCCCCGCAGTATTTTCCAACAGTGAGTTAGTAGATCGATCTAATCCCATTCCAGCTACCAATCACCATCGCAATCTGGTGCCCCGAAAAAAACAACATGCTCAAGCAGCGAATGATTGATAGATTGAATGACATCCACATCCGCCAGTTCAACTCCCGCACGCTCGCATACATAGGAAAGACAAAGGCGCATCATCCCACTCACTCACGCGCATGGGCCCTCAACACAGAAGAAAAATGGAAAACCCAGAGAATGGTGGCTCAGACGAAATCTATGCAACTGTATGTATATAAGGAAAGATACCATATGCGTCCCAGCGTCATCACAACCAATGAAGAAAAAGGAAAACGGTTAAAGGAGCGTATCATCATCATCAGGCCCTCCAACAGTGACATATTCACTAGCCATGGTCTTGGATACGTAGCGCTGGCAGCTTCAGGACGTCGCTTCCGTATCATGTGTGGTACCTGTAATTTCGACGGATTGGGTCTCCAGCTCTTTTGGTATTAGGTTTTCGCGCTGCTCCTCCATCGGTACCTTGGCCTCAGTGGTAGTCGCGGGTTCAGCAACCGATGCCTCTGCCACCGGCTGAACGGACTGCGAGGCTGACCCCTCCACATTCGGCTTGGACGAGGTCTCTTCAACATGCTCGGGTGCCTCGTCGCCCTTCTCTTCATCTCCGATCACGGCTGCCAGACTGCGGAAATTGTAAAGGGGCTCTGCAAAGGAGCCTGCTCCCTCCGCGGAGCCCGCATGATCTTCCGACATCGATTCGACCAGCGAGGAGAACGATGACGATGCACTAGAAACATGCCGAAGATGCGAAGGCCTCGTGACATCTTTGGACGACGATTGGACAACCGTTGGAGGTGACATACTCGGCGCTTGATCGGCCGGGCTTGCCGATGCCGCCGCGGGCTGCACTTCCTCGGCCGCAGTACTGGGTTCAGCGGCAGAGCCACCAGCTGGTACAGAACGGTCTACCTCCTTACCCTTGCCGGCCGATACAACCTCCTCAGCCGCAATGGAAGAGGAACTGCTCGTGACCCTACCCAGCCGCGCATCCGGAAGCACATCCAAGGCGGAGCTGCTCGCATTGTTACTGGTGAGCCCGGTTTTGCGCGCAACCTTTTCTGCCTTCTTGGCTTCCTTCTCCTTTTTCTTTGCCTCTTTCTTGGCCTCTTTCTCCTCTCTCTTGCGCCGCTCTTCCTCGCTCGCTAGACTGAGTCGGATCGCCTCCATCATCATCATTTCTTCCAGATCATCTATGCGATTCCGCCTCGAGCTCTGACGAGGTGGGGCAATGTTACCGGATCCTTCCTCCGCCGAGTCGGCTTCGTGGCCAGCTGCGCGCCTATCCGTGAGGAATGCCAGCGCCTGCAGCGCCGGGGATCCGGTGCGCGCGCTAGAGTTCTGAGCTTCTGGCGCGCCGTTTCTCCGCATGACGCTTCTTCTTCCCAGACCAATCCGGGAATCATTTCCCGGGCCGTTAGAGTGCATCAAGTAAGCCGCAGTATGAAGGGCAGTCGCTGCTGCCGACCGCCGCGCAGCATGAGCTCGGGCATTTGCAAGCTTTTGAGCCCAGTCGGGACGAATCCTATCGGTAGTAATCACGGTTGGATCGTTTGCCGATAACGAGGTCGCGCGTCGACGGCCGGTGGTGGGGGTGTTTCCCGAGGATAGAGAGGATGTGGAAGACAGTGGAGAGGCCATATTGGGGCGTGAGCTCGGATCAGAAGCGTACGCTAGCCCTCTCCGGAACGGCGGGGGCGCATATGTCACCCCAAACTCCGGCTGGACACAAAATGGACATGCCGAGGGTTCTGACACTAGCTGGCAGTCTTGGCTTTCGGCTTGTTCACCACCCTCAGCTGGAGCAGAATCTGGGTTAGCGTCTCCATGCTCCGGCGGATGAGGGTCGGGGCGTTTGATCTGAACGAAACATTCGGAGCATATTGGCTGGTCGCAACACCTCGTCCGATTGAGATACGGAGGATAGTACAGAAAACAAATGGGACATTCCGCCGCGTCTTTATATAGGTAAGCTTCAATGGGTTGTCCGTTCACAAACGGGTCACGAGGCAACTGCATTTCACGTGAAGCCGCATCAGACTGAACTCCATGCTTTGGCGTGGTTAGCGACGCAAGTGTCTTGGCTCGCGCTCTGAACAGTGGTGAGCTCGATGTGCCGGACGCGATAGGAGATGTTGGGGAGGGGAGGGAATGTGCAGGCGTGGATGACTGGGAAGCGTCGGAGCCGTATGATTGTGATCTTGACGTGATGGGGACCATCAAATATTGCACTGCGGCTGAATCCGAAGCCTCCTTTGCGTCTTCCGCGGCCTTGGGAGGGTTCTTATACTCCAGTTCAGGGGGAATCTCGTCGGGAGGGGGAATGGGAAGGCCACGCGCCGCAGCCATAAGCTGGTGCTCTGTCCACGAATCCGAAAAGTCATTCAGTCCTCTCCAAAACGGCGCAAGTCGTCGTTCGATCTATAAGGAAATAGTCAGCATCGGCTCCGGGCTCTCCAAGGCCAGAATTGGCAGCAAAGCAAACTCACCATTAGCTGCCGAACCACAGCCTTGTTGAAGTCCTCTGGACCCGTATAGACACCCTGGGTCACCAGATAACCACCATCCACATGTTCTTCCTTCATACTACGCTCCCGCTCCTTGAGCCGAGCTACCCGCTCTTTCTCTAGCCGGCGAGCCTCTCGTTCCTGTCTTGTTTCTCGTCGATGTTCGAGCGACGCCAGATCTCGCTCTGAACTTCCGCCTATTCCGAGCAGGGACAGATCGGGCCGGCTACCCCGGTTCGACCTGGAACCATCACCATGGTGGCGGTCACCGTATGGGCCATGGTGATGGCTGCGGCGACTGGACGAAGCAAGCGGCCGGCTCTCTTTCGCCTGAGAATTGCCCATCTCGAACGAGAATGGGAACCGACGTGTATGTCGACAATAGTAGGGTTGAGTGACTGGATTATGACGGGTTAGGATCGATGGTGAGATTGGCAAGAGGCGGTCCGGATAAGAAAGCGGAGAAGGGAGCGAAGTTCCCGTCCGGTAATGAGAGGGAAGAAGTGACTAAGTAGCGATGTTGAAGAACGCCCCGAAACAAAGGAAGAAAGAAAATGAGGATCCAAAATAAGTGAAGGAAAGGAAATGTGGAGCACACTTTAGAGGACCCTCAGTTGGTAGGGCGGGGAGGGGGATGGGAAAAAAAGAGATGATGCTAAGGAATCCGAGTGGCCATGTGAGCGACTGAGGTCGAAGCTGGAAGCGGCGATGAGATCAGACGTGCGGGCTTTAGTTAGCCGCGGGAAGACTGGTATGGGGCCGGATCAGGGGGGGGGGGTGGGTGTGTTGAAGGAGGGGGGGTAATGTAGGGGGAAGGGATCTTCGTAGCAAGACTACTTTTAGATATTGGGGAAGAGTGGCGATTGAGAGAATCCTAGTACTTAAGTAGTTAAGCGATGAAGAGGAAGAAGAAAGTAAGTTTCAAAGGGGGAAAAGGGAATAAGGGAAAAGGGCAGGAAGATCAATGGCAGTTACTGATCGTTTTACGGGGATTACACAAGTAACAGCTGGTAACTAAAAAGCAGGCCGGGTCGGGTCTGGTCCCGTACGAAAGATTACCTGATCGTTCTCTCCGGATCCACTATTCACCCGCCAAATCCTGCTCCGGCTGAGTATCGGCCCGACTGTTACATTGTAATGGAGGCTGAAATCCATTTATTGCTGTTGCAACTTGCATCTCGTTCCAGTGGATACATCGAGTCTTACATCAATCATTCCGCCATTTGTTGCTGAGCTATTCCTACCAGATTTTTCTTTTCTACACCCGTACTTCCTTGTCACCATGGTAGATAGAATGAAATTTATGCCAACTTCGATCAATGCTTTTGGGATGTCACAGAAACCTGTGGCTGAGGATGGCATGCCTGCGCCACATCTCCATAACCCGGTCTTGGCGGCCCGGAAAATCCCTCGGCCAATAACTGATCCTATCATTAATTTTTCGGTCTTGGAATATCTATTGCAACAGGGTCTGCTTGATGCTTCGTTGGAAGCCCATTGTGACCATTCACAAGAACTTTCTGTCTTATTCTACTCAAGTTTGTTTCTCACCGAGTATCAAAGACACTTGTTAGGCTGAATGCGCTTGTGACTGCACCTTTTTCCCTCCGACTTCTTAGCCGTCACCTGCACTGCTACCGTACTCAGGTATCTAACTAACTATCTATTGGGCAAATGACGACCACACCGTCCGATACGAAGCGCCTGCATATCACCCCATTCACCCCAGACCTCCTACCGGCAGTGCTCCCCGCATCGATCAAAGCCCTAGCTACGGAAATCTCCTTCCATTGCATTCCAACCTTCCCCGAAAATAATTACGGCTACGTGACCCTGCCAACCATGGAAGCCGACAAAATAAAAAAGAAGCTCAACGGTTCCATTCTCAAGGGCAAGAAGTTCAAGGTCGATACCGCTCGCCCGAAGAAAAGGTCAAGGGATGAAGACGAAGTCGACACTGCTCCCCAAAAGTCATCATCCGAGAGGAAGTCCTCGAAGAAATTCAAGAAGCTGAAAGCGGGCGAGGAAGTTCTGGATGGCTATGAGCTCCCGACGGATCGCCAAGTAAAGAGGGGCTGGACCGAGTCGGCAGATTCGAAGCAGGAAAGGCGCAAGGAAGAGAAAAAGAAGAAGAAAAGTAAAGACGAAAAGTCCGCAAAGTCGCAGGCCAAATCCAAGTACACCGAAAAGGCCGAATGTCTATTCCGCACAAAACTACCACCCAATAAGACCTCCGCCGACGAGGCCACAGAGACAAAGGCCAAGAAGAAGAGCAAGAAATCCGCGCAGGAAACGGTTGTTCACGAGTTCTCCAAGACCGTTACGCATCCGAGTTTCCTACGTTCTGGGGATGAGCAATCAGCCCCCACAGTTGGATTTGAAGAGGGTAAAGGCTGGGTAGATGAGGCAGGGAATGTGAAAGAGACGGCCAGCGATCGGATAAGAAGTGATAAGTATAGGCCAGGACAGGTACCCGGAGCCAAGGAGAAGCGAAAGGCCGCAAAGATTGTGAAGGATGAAGTTGCCTCTCCCAAGAAGGCCACAAGTCAAAAAACAAAGGCTGTCGAGGAAGTCAAGTCTGATGAGGAGTCGGAAGACTGGACCTCGTCTAGTGGAGAGAGTTCTTCCGATGAAGATTCTACAGATTCTGAAAGCGATCAGGAGTCGACTGATTCATCGGCTGAGTCGAATGATTCATCCAGCAGCGACGATGATACATCGGTTCGGTCAAAAAAGCGCGAGCAAGAGAAAGTAGTTTCCGAATCAAAACCCGCCGTGGATCAAACTGCTTCGTCAGCCGTGGATGATAACCCACCGCCCCCACAAACTGTCCACCCACTGGAAGCGCTTTTCAAGAGACCCCCGCCGGGTGCCCCTGAGGCGAAGCCTGAGACAGAGGGGCATGCGCCGTTCAGCTTCTTTGCGCAAGATGATATAGAATCGGAAGAAGAGGTAGAAGATAAGCCGACCGAACCGCATACGCCGTTCACCAAGAGAGATCTACAAGACCGAGGATTAAGAAGCGCTGCCCCGACCCCCGACACGGCTTTGATAGGTCGGGGAATTAACTGGAAGACCACGGGACGGCCTGATCCTATGGACATAGATGATGAGACGCACCTGAATACTCCAGTTCCCAAACCCGCACCTGGGCCGAAGGAAGACTCGGAATTTACCAAATGGTTCTGGGAAAATCGGGGTGATAACAATCGCGCTTGGAAGAGGAGACGACGTGAGGCTGCTAAGGAGCAAAGGCAGAGAGAAAACCGCAGCAAGGGGATGAAAGGAAAGTCTTAGAAGATGCTGCTTACTACATGATTTTCGCAATTAGCTTTGATAGATTTTGCATAATTGGCATGCTTGCCCAGGCAAGCATCATGTTCAACTTCGTCACACGACTTGTAGGTCCGATTTCGAGTGTAGGCTGCATGCTACGGGAGAAAATCACAGGAGTGATAATAGACCATCCTCACAATGAATGATTAATATAGTTTATCGTTGGTTCATGATCCTTAGGAACTGTAGATCACGTGGTACCAAGAATCCGGGGATGGATCGGAAGTCTGGCCTTTCCGCCTTCAGGCGCCAATAAACCGTCGTCTCCGCGGCCGCAATGAAGTCCGACACGTCAACTCTTGATCCCTGGGGATAAGATAACCATCCCTTTCACAGCGAATTCGCCAGCCATGCTACTACGGCATAGCGCCTCTAGGGTGCTATTTCTTTTCTCTGCCTTTTTGCTCTGGACTTCATTTGTGGTGGCTTCCTGTAAGTCTTCCCCGGTCGTCTGGTGTCCGATGCTGGCTCCGCTTTTACTGTCAAAAATAGAGAGGCTAATAGTCAAAACGCAGCCCCCGCGTCATTCTGCAAGTGCACCTGCTTCTCCAACAGTACGATCATCCCTCTCGATCCCGACTCTTCCGAACCGACGTCGGCCTTGAACGGTGTCTCCCACTTCCTCCGTCGCAGCGATGATGCAGCAATCTTGGATACAAGAGCGAAGAATTATCGCTCTTTGAACTGCAATGATTGTAACCGGAAGTTCTGCTTGGACTATGATTTGCCCACCTGTCATGGCGCCAAAGAAGATGATGTCTTCACAACCTGTTTCCGTATGAGCCAATTCACCCCCGAGTCACTTGCCATTGTTCGTGCTATGCTAACATGACGTCTGTGCTTCAGAGAGAGACTCCCGGAAAGACCAAGCCATTGTATTCATGTTTATCATTGCTACTGGCAGTCTGCTTGCCTGGGCGATCTTTAAGCCTTGGGTAGAGAAGTGGCTCGAGGTATCTTATTCATCAGGTCCACGGCTTTCTTTTACGGAAGCGCTGACTCGTTCTAAAGGCTGCGAGAGAGCGGCGATTATATATCCCAGTGTCCGAAAATGCTGGTCGTTAGGGACACATGTCATAGCCAGATCATACACTATCATAGTCCGGTACCTTTTCACCCGGAGACCCAGTCCAGTCGCTCGAGGCCATCGAAGCAGGCCATCTGCGGCACCAGGGGTCAAATGAATCGACGTCACGGATGGCCGTCAGGATCGGAGCGCGACTCACGCTTGACATGTGCTACCTAATGCATGCTTTGACATAACAGCACATGAGCATAACAGCCCAAATCTGCCTCCTCATAAAGGCAATCATTTCTTGGTGAGCATTACCTTGGCAAAATGTACAGATCGGCCAGTGCCTTCTCAGTTCAAGCAATATTCTGCAACCTTTTATCTGAAGGGTTGCTAGTTGTCTGATTGTAAATACAAGAAGTATAGATTCAAGACCTACACATTTCGATCTATGTCTTTCATTACCATAGTATCCGTTATCCTCAATGTATCGAACCAATTGATGGCTAGAATACGTTGCGGAGATATGAAGAAAAATACTATGGTCATCCTGGCTTTAAACTGAACCTTCCAAGAACAATGACAACATCCTGGCAGTAGATCCAGACAAAGCAGAACGGTCCACGGTCTAGACCGAGCAATCGATGACACAATTGCATATATTGCATATCACTCCACACAAGATCACGGACTGTGGCTGGTCTGTCCGAGGTCTTCATTGTCTTGTTCCAGGCAACATAATCGAATTCAGTCATGTAATGATGAGTGAGTAGCAGCTTCCGGATAGCGGAGGGTGATCTAAAATCTGGCAGAAGCCGAATGGTTAACCCAACTGTACTTGGCACCTGCAGTGTGTAAAGAAGGTTATCAACTTATCGAGCTCGAGGAGGAAGATGGGGTGTGATTGGCGTATTGCTGCTTGTCGGGGTTGCGGGGCGCCCCGGGATGAAGTGGCCCAGCAGTGGATTCGCAGTCGGTTAGTGTTTTCTTAGTCACACTCACTAACTACGTTAACTATCTAACTAGTCAATTACTCTAGATACTAGTAGTAAATACAATAGTATGTACACGGATTGCAGAGAAATGTGCTATAACTGTAGTAATTCAAGGGCATTATTCCTGTAATCGCTTTCGATACTTGATTAATCGATGATGCCCACATACCATCTGTCTGACAAAGGCTAAAGGCTAAAGGCATGCTCGCCACCTGCAAGCTTGTCTGTCCTCGGAAGCCCGGAAACCCAGGCCCTACAAAGGAATGTAACACCGACCATCCCCCATTTACTGGTAATAGAATATGACAGCCGTCTATGGATAATGGCATGTATGTGGAACATCAAAAGAAAAGTCCGGTTGCAGCTCCGGTCCCTGGGGCTCGACTGAACCTAAATTGTGCCGGTGATACGCAGGTCCAATGTATGCGCCTTATAGAAGAGCCAGGTTCCCTGGCAGGAAAAGAGCACCGCTCACTGGAAGCTGAAAATTTTTGCAACGAGGTAAAGTTTGGTTGGCAAATCAAGGAAGTCGGATAAGAAGGGGGGTTCCATACAATTCGACCAAGACTGACCCTGGAACCGCATCAGTTGGACGAACGTCTGTCAGGTGGCGCCCGCTGCTCTCTTAGCAGGCACTACTAAGACTTGTTGTACCTTACTTTCCACTCCCACCCACTCAATCTCTCTCTGCCTGCAAGAAAATGACTATCATCTGGTTCCGAGAACCAGTCAACCTGCTTTTTCACTGTCCCCACTTCTCCACCGTCGCCTTTTTTATTGCCGGTCCCTTTCTTTCTTCTTCCCGGCTTCCCGCTCGCTCTCTCGCTCTCTCGCTCTCTCCTCTGCGTTTCTTCCTTCAACAAGCCGAGACACTTGGCCGCCAATCTTGTGAATTCTCCAGTCTCTGCTCCTTCTGCTACTGTGTCACCTTCCCCCTTTCTTGACCCAGAGCGAAAGCATTCAGTGGTATCGTTAGATCGAGAACTGACTCGATACAAGTTTATCGGCAATTGTGGTGTTCTTTTGCGCTCGGCACTTTCCATTTCCGATCTGCACTGTCAAACCAGACGCAAACAAGGACACTTCAAGAGGAGGGTCTTTAGCAAGGGTTTTGTTGTTTTGCGGAGGGCTTGCCGTAAGAGACTTAGTTTTCTGTACAGAAGATGGTATTAACACTGCAGCAAAGACCAACCGCCTCGGACCATAAGTTTCCCACTGTTCAGCTCTTCCTTCTATGTATGCAGATCCGTTGCCCTTTGCTGCCTTTGCTTTGCTAACGCCTGTTCCTGGGTAGCAATATGCCGCGTCGCAGAGCCAATCGCCTTGACTTCCATCTTCCCATACTCATGGGTAATGGTCAGGGACTTCCATGTGGCTGATACCAACAGCGCTTCTTTCTATGCGGGAATCCTCGTCTCCGCATTCTCCCTCTGTGAAGCCCTCACCGGTATGTTTTGGGGCGGGCTTTCAGACCGTGTCGGCCGCAAACCCGTTCTCATCTCCGGCTGTTTTGGCACGATGCTATCCCTCCTCATCGTGGGATTCGCCTCTAATTTCTGGGTTGCCCTCTTTGGACGGGCCCTGGGTGGAATATTGAATGGGAATATTGGGGTGATTCAGACCATGGTCGGTGAGTTGGTCAAGAATCCGGAGCATGAACGTAAGAAGATTCTCGTATCCCCTGTTTGTGGTGGTACTCGTGGTGGTACTCGCTAGTTGGAGCTGCTGCTGACTGTGCGCGCCTATAGCTCGAGCTTACGCTGTGATGCCTTTCGTGTGGTCAATTGGTACGATTATCGGGCCAGGTAAGTGCGATGGTAATCTGAAGGTACAAATGGAAACGGGTGTTAATGGCTTCATCCGCTGCAGCGATTGGAGGGTTGCTTGCAAAGCCTGCTGAAGGTTTCCCCTCCTTGTTCTCCATGAATGGCCTATTTGGCAAATTCCCTTACCTTCTGCCTAATCTCGTCTGCTCCGGATTACTTCTCTGCAGCATTATCTCCAGCTGGATCTTGCTCGAGGAGACGCATCCTGATATGCAGCCATGCAGAATGCCAGATGACCTGAATCATCCGTCCGTGGAGCGTCCTCTTCTTGCAACTGCAGGAGCTACCGCCAATGCAGGCGCAGATTTACGTGCAGAGTCCTACGGTACTTTCAACCAAGTCCATCTCCATGAGGATGAAGACTGGACGGTGTACGCCGATGGTTCAAAGCCCGAATCTACTCCGCAGAAACCGACTATTTTCACGTGGCGAGTGACCATGCTTATTATCGCCTTGGCAATCTTCACTTACCATTCGATGACATATGACCATCTGTTGCCCATCTTCTTGCAGGATAAGAATGCCAGCAGCATCTCCGCGTTGTCAAATTCAGCTTTTCGTTTTCCAGGTGGAGTCGGTCTCTCAACTCGGACCGTTGGATTGATCATGTCAAGTGATGGCATAATTGCACTTGTCATCCAGAGCCTTATCTTCCCTTTCCTGGCTCAGCGCTTGGGTGTCTGGAGGCTCTTCGTTGTCGTCACCATTCTTCATCCGCTGGCCTATTTCATCGTACCCTTCCTCATCTTCCTTCCTAGCCAACATGTGATCTTCGGCATCTACACCTGCTTGGTTGTCCGCAACATTCTCTCGATTATCGATTACCCCGTCCTTCTCATTCTCATCAAACAAGCCAGTCCCTCCGATTCCGTTCTCGGAAAGATCAATGGCCTCGCGGCCTCGGCCGGCGCCTTCTCACGCACGATGGCGCCACCAATTGCAGGCTTCTTGTACAGTACGGGTTCCAAGATCGATTTCACGGCCCTGGCCTGGTGGGGAAGCAGTTTTGTCGCAGTCATCGGCGCGGTGCAGCTCTTTTTCATCGAACAGAAGAAACATGCCTCTATTACAGTTCAACCAGCTGCACATTGCCACTATGCGTCACATACCACGCCAGTCAAAGATGAGACGGTCCATATCATCGTGACGGATGTCGATAGTGATGGGACTGGCCATGTCTAAGAGAACTACTGCCTGAGCGCAACAGTGGGACAAATTCATGAGACTTGTTTGCCTGAGAGTTCTGCGTTCTAGTTTGGCATACTATGATACCACGATATTGTTTTTATCGAAAATGTTTATGATTTGCTGTGCTGCATTCTAGCGCTTACAGGGTATCAAGGTGTCGATCACTGTATATAGATGAGATAATACCAAAATTTCATATACTACTTAACAATTTGATCATATCTGAATATGCCTTTGGCATTTGTGTACCGACTTTCGATGATGCAAACAAAGGCGGTGGGACAAGGTTGGCTCCCCCGTCGCAGGGCGGTGAGGAATCCAGAGTTTTGCCAATCACAGCCGCCTCACTAACGTGACGCTAGTCCCCACTAGGGTTAGTTTTGTTTACCGCGACATCCTGGCAACGGCCCGAAAATAATCATCATAATAAACGCCGCCTCGAACTCCATCACAAACTCCGCATTATTGTCCCTCCACACGGGCTCTGGGACTCTTCATAACCTTCCCCATCGATTGGTGTCAGGACGCTTGTCCACACTATCGAGATCTTCAATTTCGTCTCCCTCAAGAGTGATCCCACCCACTGTCATCATGACTACCCCCTTATCCTCCTTGACACCCTCGCGCCAGAACTCCCGAGCCTTCTCGCCGAGCTATGGCAAACCTGCGTTCGCTGTAGAGGAGGACGATATGGATGCGCCCGAGGATCCCTTATCAAGCCCCTTCAAAGTGTCGACAGAAGTCCAGGAAGAAGATCCCATCCCTGAGCACGAATTCTACGAATCGCACGACGATCAGGGAATGGATAATGAGGACGTTGAATCGGTGATGCCAGCACCTAGCTCGCCGTTCCAATTTAATGCAAGAGAAGAGACTGTGGACTTTCAGAGACTGCGGGCCCTTAATCGGCAGGTGTCTCCGGGGGGGTTCGGTGACCACTCCATGACGCCTAGAAAGCGCTCCTACGAACAAGTCCCTGACGATACGGATGGAGATGTGACCCCCAATGATAGATACAAGAAGGGGACTGGTCCGAGAGGCACTCCTGATATCAATGTCTACGCTGATGAGGACGCTGGATTCATTGCTGATCACAACCTGGTAGAAGATGCTGGCCAGGAAGTTGTGAATAGCATGGTGGAGGAGAAGAACAATGAAGGCATGAGCACTGTCCTCCATGAGGATGATAAAGATAGCGCCCAAGAAATGGATGGGAACCTTGACCCGCAGGAAGCAGACGACGCGATGACTGATGACTCTAACGAATCTATGGATGAAACACGCCTCAGCACTTTCTCCGCCATTCCAGATATGACCACTTTTGCGCAACTTCGAAATGATTCGCCTTACAAGACATCGCGGCCTCATCTGAGTGACGCGGAACTGGCCAGCCCTTCCCCCGCAAGGAAGTCTCCTCGACGAAGCATTCTCAATAACATGGGAAGCTCTCTTGCATCCCCTCTACCACGGAAGCGAGAATCAAGAAGCATCCATGATACCCCTAATCTGCTTGATTTGACCGATCAGCCGAATATTTACCCCCGTCAACGTTACAGTGTACAAAACGAGCGCTACTCTCCTTCCCGCCGGTCTCCCTTGAGGACTGCCAGAGATTCCGTGAGATCACCTGCGAAGGCTTCCCTTTTGGACTTCGACATTCCTTCTGTGCCTACTCCTCGGTCAATTCCAACGGTCACCCCTCGGGAGCTTGAGACTCTGAAATCCGGCTTCCTCTCCGAGATCTCTTCCCTCAAGGCGACTCTCAGCGGAAAGGAGGCGGAGGTTGCCAGCCTCAAACAGGCAGTTGCAGATGCGGAACGTCGTGTGGGGGAAGCTCTGGAAGAGGTCCGTAACGAAGTTGCGCGCAAGGAAACCCTGGAATTCGAGCAAGCTGAGTGGGAACGAAGGGGCCAAGAAATGGAAGCAATCCTTAGAGAAGTGAGAGCGGAAATTGTTGAGGGAGAACAAGAGAAGGAACGATTGGCACGGAAAGTGGATGAGGCAGAGAAGTCTAGAGAGCAGTTAGAGGGCAGAGTAGTCGAACTGGAGAGCCAGTTGGCTTCGGCTCTCCAGTCTGCCTCCGCTGGCAACGCAGCACCTGAGAATACGTCTCGCACCAAGACATCCGAGGAGACCGCCAAGGAAGTGCAGGACGCCGTGGAAAAGGTTGCACGTGAGCTTCATACGCTTTACAAGAGCAAGCACGAAACCAAGGTTGCTGCATTGAAGAAGAGTTACGAAGCTCGCTGGGAAAAGCGCGTGCGTGAAGCCGAGAATAAGCTGACAGCCGCCAACGAAGAGAATGAGCGATTGAAGATAGAGCGAGATGCCGCCGTGTCAGAGCCCCCACGAGTCGAACCCAGTTTATTGTCGCACGAGCGGGAGGAGCACGAAGCAGAGAAGCGTGTGCTGGAGGCACAGATCAAGGGCTTACAACAGGAAATGACGGCACTGAAAGAAGACAACGAACGCCTGCACGCGGAGCTGAAGCAGGAGCGAGCAGAGAAAGGCGAGTTGGTGGCAGCCGTGGATGAATGGTTGGCAATCCAGCAGGACCAGCCCCCAGCACAGGGCGACCCCCAGCCTTTGACCACCAGAGAGCTTGAGTCGCCAGAGCCAGTGCTTGCTGCCCCGGAACCACCCACTGGGAGTTTCCAAAGAAGCGTAAGCCATGGCAGCACCTCGAGTGGCATTCGTCCTCCAAGTACCACCTCGAGCAATGGTGAAAAGAGAATCCCTAAAATCGGAGCAATGGGCAACAGACATGCTCGAGGCAACAGCGGCAGCAAGTCCGGAATTGCGGTCCCCACACCCGGACGAAGTGGTATCATGGGATCCATTGAACGAATGGGCCGTGGCGGTGCTTAAAGACTGCACTCTCTTTTCGCATTTGACGATAATGTTTTATTTTATTTTTTTCTCTTCCTTTCTTTTGACCCCTTTCTTTTGAGTCCTTCTTTGTGGATTTTTGTTTCTTCCCCGATATTTGCTGGATTGTTTGCTTATTGTATACTGGTATGGCTGTTTGCTGGGCACATATTATTTCTGGTTGAGATATCCCCGAGACGGCGTTTTTGGCCGCGTGCCATGGAACCCACGGACTGGTTTGATCAATGAATGACGGATTTATCGATGTAACGTGTTTATGCTTTTATGATAGCTCTTCAAGTTCTTATTACAGTACGCTCTTGAAGTAATTGTCGGCACCTGCATCATCCAACGGTGGCCTTCATGTGGACTCTACAGCTGGCCGGGCTTTAGAACTTTGTTTCAAAAGGGATTAATTAGGCCTAGATTATATTTGTATTCTATAAAATACAGTAGAATTATCTTTAACCTCTCAAAACTACTTTCAAGACCGCCTCCCTTCCAGAATACCCCAAAGACCATTTTTGAGACTACTCCTGAGACTACTACCAAGGGACCTCCTATGGCCATTTCTGGGGGCATTCTAGGCGCTACTACTGGAAGTGAGACACAAAGTAAAATAATAAAGTACTACAGCAACAGAAAATCTTATTGCCACTCAGACAAGTCTCTTGTACAAGTCACAAGATAAGGCTAAATCTGCATAGATGAAGCAGATTCTGTTTGATTACACGTAGAGCCCCAAAAGCAATCGCTTCAGAGAAACAAAGTACTATAGAGATCTACAGCTCTAAATACCATTATCTCGGGGCGATTGCTGTACTGTTTATGTTGAAGCTGAGAGGCATCTAGGCCCTCAGCTTGGACTAAGTAGTGTTCTGGGGTAGATGACTCTTATTATCTAACTGTAATCATTATCAGGGTCCTTGCTTGAGCACAGGGCTTCTAGGGGTGACACTGCCCGAGATGCTAGGGAAGAGAAGTGGCACAATAAGATTGGAAACTCTGGAAAATTGTTAGGACACGAAAGGGAGAATTGAAGGATCACCTCTATAACCATACTTAATATATACTGTTACCTTCCTCTTCTCTAGCATTGAGTGTGCGTCTAGTAAGATTCTTTTTCCAACATAGTCTGTGGTGGCTATGAGATCATGTCGTCTACCCTACTTTATGCATAGACATTTGATGAAAGGGACAGTCATTAGATTCTATCTTTATAAGCGTTACTACCTAAAGTGGTTGTTACAACACCAGACGATCACGTAAGTACCTTTATCTTACTGCGTCTAGTCTTCAGAAGTCTTGTCTCCGCGTACAAGAAGTCATTAGCAGAAATATGAGGACTACTAGGCAAATGTTAGTACTTGGACGTGCTCATGTTAAGAGGAAGGGTTGAATTCCCCAGGATCATCGATGCTGCTACTACTACTAGTAGTTTGAATTGCCATGTTAGTTACTCTATACTACGCCAAGCGTTGGAAATATATATCTCAACTCGGTTACAGAATTAGTGAGTAGTATTTATCAGCTAGTTATCAAAACAGTATACGAGAAGGCTGCCAATAATCTCAAAGTATGCATAAAACACCATTCCCCAAGGACGAAAATATATCGGGGAGATAGTAGTATTCTTCTCATCAGCTATGACTTGAATCCTGCTATCATCTGGCGGGGTTACCCCGCGATCTGCACCGCATCCATCAGATTTGACAGACCAACACAAAAGGCCCGCAGTCCATCGAGCTTCATAGGACATCAACGTCTTTTTCCAGTCATGCGGGAATTTCCGCGCAGTCAATGAGTCAAATCCTGCAACGATCTCCCAAGAAATCAAATAATTCATACCCCATAGCCGGGGCTAGATTAGTAGCAGGAAGGGCATGCGACAGCTCCTTTTTCTCCATCTGTCAGGCCCACCTTGTGCAGTGCGAGTCTTCTGACACGGACCTCTCTCGGACTCGCCTAAACCTTGTTAGCCATGCACGGTATGACTTCATTTCCGTCGTGGTGATTTCTTTATTCCGCCTGTGAGTTTACCCAGCCTCCTCTCTCCCCTCGTCTCTCCTCTCCCGTCCATCGGGTTACCGCTGGTGGCTTGCAGCAGACATGAAAGAACGTGGGGGGGGGAGGCGTGCAGGCTGGGCTATGGCTCTCGGATTGCCATTTGTCCGAGCTCAAGCTTGCTCGGCAAGATGTCCGAGTGCGTACATTAGAGAAACCGACTGCGGGAGTCATGTATCTGCACCCCCTTACTCAAATTCAAAGGGTGGACTGGAAAACTCCGTACAGGTTTTATAAAATGAGTCATGGGATTGGTATGTAGTTATATCCCTCAGTCGTAAACTACTAACTAACGGGGATCGCTTATCGAGTCATCCTCCCTTGAATAGGTATGATTACCGAATTAGGCAAGACGCTCCTAGGGTCCCCCGGATCTGGGGTTATCCGCTGGATGGCAAGTAGTGGGAAGCATGCCACTGTGGCTGAGTATAGGTTCTCTATCTGCGTTTCCATGGTGGGAAGAGAATTATTCACTTTCTATAGGATATAAGGCAAATCGTGCAGGCGTTGGACCTTCATAATCCACCAGTTATGTACAGGATGTCCAACCAAACTAGTAGTAGGCAAGGATGGAGGGGCGTATGATATCATAGGTAAGGGGAAAAGGGAATGCGAGGGATCAGGTTCCTGTCTATCCATCTATCTAGTATCAAAGAAAGCATCTAGTTATGAGAGGTTGCGGGAGAAGTCAGCTCCCCGGCCTCCCCGGGTTAGTTCTGAAAGATAGTAGCAGCACGGAGCAGTCCGAGAGAAGAAAAGGGGGGGTGAAACTGGGGCAAAGGCGGGAATGTTGGCTGGAGAAACTGGAGCTGGAAGGTTCGATCGCCCGCAATAGATGGACCAAGCGAAATTCGGCTCTGGGGTCGAAAATTGATCTAATCCCAATTTCTTGCCCCTTACTATTAATGGCAGCTGATGATACGTAACTTGCCCCAGACAACCAAAAGAGCTAAGGCTACCCGACTTTCAAGTAAAACGACCGGCACCGTCGCAGGCTCCATTCCTCCGTCCCGGGAAAAACGAGAATACAGAGCCCAGAGTCCAACTGGAACAGTCTTTCCCCGATCGGGAGCAACTCCACGTTTTTGTGTCCAATTCGGGGAGCATTACGCGATTTATGATTGGTGGCCAATCGTCCTCCAGCCGACTGTTAGTCAGCCGTGAGCGTCCCCACATGGGAATCCGCTTGAGTGTCATTGATTGGCGTGGGGGAAATCGCTCGTGATGGTCGGAGATTATCCAACACGGGCCAATCACCACCGCTTGTGTGTTGGTTTCGTTTTTCCCCCACGAATTACTACTAAGGTAGTACTAAGTAAGTACTCACTTCGTCCCCCCCGTATTTTCATTCTTTGGTCCAGTCAATCAATCCCTAATTACGGCATGGAAATCTCGTTGATTTACCTTCTAGTAGTACTGCTTGCGAGGAAAGGTTGCATGCCTCCCCCAGGGGTAAGCACAAGATGTTCATGTGAAAATGGACAGACAACGCTAGCACATCTGAAAAAGGAAGGTCTTAGATAATTAAGTAGTTGTACTAGTTAGCTGTAGGTAGTGCTGTTGTCACTCTTTATCAGGAATTGAAACATGAATTGATTAACGCCAACGAGTTGATCCAATCACCTACAGGTAGGGCTTTTCCTACAGTAGTGGCATGCAGCATGTCTCGATGGCACACATTGACAGCAAGGAACCGCCCTTTCATGTCACCCTTCATTACGACACTGTACATGAAACAAACAGAGAAAGAGAGAGAGAGGGAGGGAGAGCTATCTGTTCTATCCACCCTAGAGGAATCGAAAGGCCCTAAGCTCACCATAGGTGCCTGGTTCTACCCCAGTGCGCCATCCTTTCACTCTACTTGTGGGGTACCGAGCTCTTTCCTCCGATTCTCGCAGCTCCCCGACCTCTTCTCAAGCCACAAATAGCCTTTGGCAATACGTACACAGGTAGTCTGCTGGTCCCTCCATACTCCACTTGGGCACCAGCTAGATAATACTAACCCGCCTGGGGAGCGAGCTCACAGGTCACCCGCTCAGATTCTGGGCCGTTACGGCTCGCTATTTCCGACAGAATTATTGGACAGCTCCAACAGAACATTCTTTGCTACCTTGCGAGAGGGTTCGTCTCCTCCGGTTGTCGGCACTATCAAGCGTGACATCGGACCCTCTATCACGTGGGTTGAGCTTGTTGTTGATAACATCTTGGGGAAATCACATTGCAGGGATAATAATTCACGCATGGAATGGGTGATGATTAATATTATTCATCCGTAAAGCCTAGTGGCCAGGTATAGAGCAAGGTGTGCTTTGCGCTCCATTGCTGCTCCTTGGATTTGACTGACAACTCGCATGCACAGTGTGTGTCGCAGCAGCAGTAGCATCATCATCATCATCATCATCATCAAGAAATTGGGGCCGATCCACCCGCGCGATATTTTGCCCTAGTCTGTGACCAGCACCAATTTACGACCCATTCAAAGCCAGCTGCATCCAGAAGTAAACGTCAATTTACTCCTGTTTATGATGACGTTTACCTACTATTTTGATACTATGCATCTCGTGATTGTATTCTTCAAAGAATTAATGCCTTTCCATGCCTAAATTAAGGAGGAACACAGTAAAGATCTAAATGACTTCTCCGGAGAGTAGGTCTCGATGCGGCGGGCGAGCCGAATCCAAGGACTCCCGCTTTTCTCCAGTTCCTAGTTTTAGTGGGTCTCCCAGCCAGTGACCGCATTTATTGATTTCTGTCTAAATAATCAAAACCCCCGAACGAACTAACCGTAGGATACCGTTCCCAACTCCCAGTGTCGTCCCAGGTTTGGTCCGGCCCAACGATTCGCCCCTCCATCGGCATGCGGGATCGGCTGCGATCCTACATTGGGCAGCTGGCGGGCGGGCCTGCCCTGCTCCTATCCCTCATCCTGCATAGCGCCTGGCAACTGGGCTTAGTCTCTGCCGGGTCTGGATGCTGTAGGCCAGCGACAACCACCTGGCTCATTATTAATTCTTGATGTATTGGCAATGATACCTTGTTAGTTGGCTTCCTTTTCCCCAAAAAGGCCCCTTCTGTACTACAATGTAACTTACTTACATTTTTCAACTGGGGGAAAGGATATGTGTATGATCGTCATAAGCCCACTCTTTCTCTCCACCAACTTCAAGACTTAGTATTCTGCCTCTTGCTTCGAGACCGCATGACATATGCACCGTCCGCACTGGATGGGTCATCGGAATACCGAGTGCAAACAAGCTGCAGGCTGCACTATTTCCAAGTTATCCTATCTAATAGACAATGTTGATGTGACTATCACTAACTTTCCTATCACACGTAGAGGGTTTCTCAGCCCAATCCAACCCAGGAAACAACACTCCGTCAAGGTAATGAATGTGTGAGCGAAGAGGACAACCGTGTGCATGTGTGTACTCTTATCATAACGATCATCGAGGTAGGCTCCGATAGCGCAAGGGAAACCCACCCTAGTCCGAGATCATCATGCGCCGCACAGTATATGCACAAAGCAGTGGTAGATAACTAGAGAGCATACGGGATAATCTAAACGGAGCGCTTACGGGCCTCGGCTCCGTGGTATCTGGCTGACTGACCCATACTCGGCTGTTTAGCATAAGGGAGATCGTGATGTGTACTCCGTACCGCAGGGGCCGATCCCCGATCATAAACACACAGTATAACATGCACTTTGCAATACGGTTCCAGTGGAACGGGGGGGGGGGGGGGGGGGGCAAATATAATAATCTTAATAGAGAGAGAGAGGGAGGGACGGAGGGAGGGAGCCGAATGATTTACATTTTTGGTAATAATCGCTATTTTCGAGCCAACCTGATTGACTGACGTAAAAGGGGGCAATGGAAGGGAAGCCGACGGAAGCAGACCCGAGTTTCTGAGACGCCGTGCTGTGCAAGCAAAAGAAGTCACAAGGGCCGGAGTCTTTTCCGACATCGAATATGACGCATCCTCCCTTTGTGTGTGCGTGTGTTAAAAACTAACTGACTCCGGAAAAGTCACCACCTACTCCGTATACCGCCCCGTGGCTGCATTTCCCTGCACGGAAGAGTAGCACCATGACAGTTTAGAGGACATCCAAGGGTCAGAAATAGTCGCGAGGAATATTCTACCAAACAAAATCTTCCCACTGTAAACACCCGAAAGGGAAAGGTTTCCATGAGTCTTGTGTCTTGTCTCATGGGGATAGCACGTTTAGTTGAACCAATGGAAGGGTCTTGAATTTGCTCCCGGTCCCCTCCGGTGGTGGCCAAGCTGCCGATGACTGGTTGTGGCGGACAGGGCCAGTAACGTGACCGGGCCGATGGAGTACCCCACCCCCTTCTCAATCGGTATGGAAAACTGCCATCGTGTTTCTTCTGGGTCCGTTGCTACTTAGTAGTGGGGAAGGGAAGGAAGAGAGGGAGGGGGGACGGGCTAAGAGGACGGAAAATACGGAGTAAGGGGACGGGAGTTGGTTCATTTGACTGATTTGGGTAGACTAGACTACACAGTAGACAACGGATACATACAGAGTACACTGAGAAAGAAACCGGCTGTGGAACGGAAGCTGAGGAACTGGGTGGAAACCACTAAAGACTTAAGTACTTCACTAAACCTGTTTCGGGGGAAGGAGGAGGGGGTCCTGCGTTTTGTGGTGGACCTGAACAAACAGTCATGAATTTCTGAATGGTCGTTGAAGTCTCCAGTGGGGGTGTTTTGTACAGTAAGCAATGCGCAACGACTGGCTCAAAAAGAATATCCGTAATCTGATTGTGTCTTTTTCATTATTACTTTTTTATTTCCTTCCCCCACCACTTTGACTGGAACCCGCTTTTTCTCCTTCCCAAGCCTCCAACCTCTCCCAAAGGGGACTAGTCGATGCGGTCTGAGGTAAATACAGACCCGCACTAGCGCCGGCCTTCTTTTCTAGCCAGCGTGACTAGTGCCTATAGTCTAGTCCACGATAGGTAGCAGAGTCTTTTTCACTACTCAACTAAAATCCCCCGGCGCGGTTTGACGACGACGACCGCCGATGATGATGATGGTGATGATGATTAACCCAGGTCAGGTCCTCTTTTTTTTTTTTCCTTTCCTTTCCCCTAGTCTCAAAGTCTACTACGGAGCACACCGTCAGCCATTGGGTTTCCACTTTCTAGGCGGAATTCCACGGTTCTGGTCTGGGGGAGGCGACCATGGCGAGTGGATCTGGGGCTCATCATCCCCAACGCCAACGCCTCCTGACTGACTGGATTTTTGACTGACGGTTGGAAAAGGCACTTGCGACATTTGCTGCTGCTACTAACACTAGTTCAATCGTACTTAAACATTCTCCTCCCCGGCCCTAGGTCTTGCCTCGATTTTCGTCCCTTTGGACGAAAAGATTGGAACGTGGTCCTGTGATTCCTTTTTTCCTTCCTTCTCTCTCCCTTCCGGCGGAAAGTGATTCTCTAACCTAAATTCCTGTATGGATTTATTTTAAAATAATTTAAAAAAGAAGAAAAACAGAAAAAAGGAACAAAAAAAAAAAAAAAAGGGAAACCTCTCCACTCTTGTTACTTTCACCTCCGTTGGGTCACGTTCTGGATTTCCTTTTCCTACTACACACACACACCTCTTCCTCCACATTTCTCTTGTTAACTCCTACTACTTGCTACTTACTACTACTACCTTCGCCATCTTTGTCCTATTACCTATAATCCTCTTTTTCTACCAAGAAAGTCGCATTGATTATTCTACTCTGATCGTCGCTATACTTCTCCACGCCGTTTCTCTCCCAATTCCTCTTCCACCATCGATACGAAAACAAAAAAGGCTGGCCTACTCACGGATGATCTGGTTCAACTGAATTTACGCTTTGCATAATGACTAACACTGCTGTATCAACAACTTCCCCCACCCCTCAATCCACCGTGGAAACCGAGGCCAAATCCAAGAGGAAAGCCTCCACTGCCGGTCTGCCCGCCAATGCCCGTCCTGTAAAACGGAGGGCGTCCAAGGCGTGCTGTTGCTGCCGGGCTCGCAAAGTGCGGTGTGATGTGGTCGAAAATGGTTCACCCTGCACCAATTGCCGCTTGGACCAAGTAGAGTGCATTGTCACTGAGAGCAAGAGGAGAAAGTTCGTCCATGTCGAATACATATCTTCCGTTTTCCCTCCGCAGAAGTGCCGGCTAACCACGAGCGCGCCTTGTTGCCACTGTTCAGGAAATCACGTGTTGAGGTCGAGAATGCAAATCCTCACCAGCTGTCTCAATCACCTGCAGAAATCCCCGATGACGGGGCAAGTCTGTTCAGGCGACTTAGCGAGTGCCATGGCCTTTCCGATATGGCCCCAGCTTCTCCCTCGCAGCGCTCTGTAGATTTGGATCAAGGGCAGCATATGCCACATCTTTTATGTTCGTATTCCACCCTTGATTAGTCTCGGAGATTGTGGCACAATGATCCATCTCCACTGTATCCATGTCCGATAAGATGCTGATGCGCACTTGTGCAGATCAAAGCCAAGCGAACAGGATTGGCTCCGGGGATCGCTTTCGAAGAAGAATGGCCCCGAATCCCGCTGTTCCAGCTACGCTTCCTTTGCACCATGTGACTTCGCAGATTCAACAGCTGCTGGATCCTTCCTTCGCCAATGCCAGGTCAGGCGGTGTGGTCTTGCCAGATTACATCCGCGGATTGCCGCCACGTCTGCAGAAAGAGGATATCGACTACTTGTCTATGAAGGGAGCCCTGACTGTCCCCGACGTGGGACTACGCAACGAATTGCTGAAAAGTTACATTCACTACGTCCACACTTATATGCCCCTCCTTGACCTGGAAGACTTCCTGCAGACGATCGTTCAAAATGATGGCATCCGCCGTATGAGCCTATTGTTATTTCAAGCCGTCATGTTTGCCGGCACAGCTTTTATCGACTTGAAGCATCTCCACGCTGCCGGTTACCCCACCAGAAAGGCAGCTCGGAAAGCCTTCTTTCAGCGTGCACGACTTCTCTACGATTTCGACTACGAGGTTGACCGAATCTCTCTTGTCCAATCCTTACTTCTAATGACCTACTGGTATGAGACACCTGATGACCAGAAGGATATTTGGCATTGGATGGGTGTGAGCTTGTCCCTCGCACATACCATTGGTCTGCATCGGGACCCCGGCAACTCCCGGATGGATGTCCGGCGCCAACGGATGTGGAAACGGATCTGGTGGAGCACATATACGCGGGATCGTCTGATCGCCTTGGGAATGAGACGTCCCATGCGCGTGAAAGACGATGACTGTGATGTTCCGATGTTGACTCTGGATGATTTCGAGTTCCATCCTTTCTCGCCGGAAATTGTGAGCATGGTAGGCAACTCGGAGATACTTCAGAGTGTGAGCCATCAGAGAGAGCTTGCCCTGATGTTCATCGAAAAGGCCAAACTTTGTCTCTGTGTCAGCCATGTCCTGTCAGCCCAATATTCGGTTCTGAGCCACAAATTTGGTGGAACGATGGAGACGACCATGATGTTGGTACCCAAGAAATCAGCAGCGGAGACCTTCGAGGTTCGTCGTTGTGATCAGGAGCTGGAAGACTGGCTGGCCCACCTTCCGACAGAGATACGCTACGCCCCCGCAGCGCCCTCCAAGTTGAATGAGGCGCAGGAAGTCCTTCACTCTCATCGTGCACTCCTGAAGATGGTCTACTTGACCACGTCCAGCGCTCTCCATCGCCCTCAAGTTCTACCTGCGATCCCATTCCCTTCGATGGACGCTGAACTACAAGAAATTTCCAGGAATAAGGTGCGGTTTGCTGCGATCGAAATCACAAATATTGCTCAGGATCTACACAGCCTAGACCTGACCCGTTATTTCCCTACGACCGGTGTTACGGTCCTCCTTCCCGCCGTGATTATTCATCTCCTCGATATCAAGTCAAGTGACCACAACGTCCGGATGACCAGCCTTCACCGGTTCTACCAGTGCATGCGCATATTACAACGTCTGAGAGAAATATATGCATCAGCAGACTTCGCGACATCGTTTTTGGAGGCTGCCATTCGCAAGGCCGGAATTCAGCTTACAGTAGCGCCGCAAGATGTGCAGGCACGGACGAACAACATTGTTGACACCTCAGCACGAGTCAACACTTTGACGCCACCCCCCGACTCTCTTGCGCAGAAGATCCCTGACCTGACGTACCCGAAATCTGATGGCGCAAGACGTGCCAGTCAACTTCCCAAGGAAAGCGGTCCTGAGTTCGCATCAACGCCTCCACCCTCCGACGGTAGCGAGAATGGGAGCACCAGCAACATCAACCCCAGCTATCACCAGGATGCCTTTACCATCCCCAACTTCGATTCGGAGCTGAGCATCAGTGAACTCATGGATCTGGCGAATGATGCGGAAGTGACCCAGAACGACTTTGATGCCTTGATAAACTTTGACGATGCCGGTGCGGATTTCCTTGCTCCCGATGATGGCTTAAACACTGGGAATGGTAATGGGAAGAACTATGGCTTCGGCTTGGGTACCATGAACAACCTTTCCGACATCATGGGTTTCGATACTGAGAAACAAGGCGTTGATTTGACCGGCTTGGGAGACGGACAGCTTGCCGACGATCGCGCGGCGGCATCACGGAACGACATGAACACTTTCGCAGCCGATCTCGATGCGGAACTCGGCCTGAGTCTTTAAGCGACTTGGAAACACCTTTGCGACATCGTCCAATATTTGTGCCAGTGACTTGAAATTCATTTGCTTTCTGCATTGCCCTTGGCGATCATGTTTGGCCATTTGTTGAAATAGGCCCCTTTTAACAACATTTGGGTGCATCAAAGGGAAATGGGCGCTTGGCGTTCACGGGCTTTTATATACCAGGTTTGGAAACCTTTAAACCTTGGATCGTTTGATGCTTGTTTCTTATGTACTTCATATGCCTGTTTTCCCCCTCTGCACGGGGCGATTGTTCCCATTATATATGTACATACAGAGTCGAAAAGTACGACATGAGAAAATGAATGACCTAACGCATACTACTCCGGTTTTGGTATAATTGGCCTCGTCAGAGAGCTGTAATGGTGTTTGTTTATTGAACTAACTCTAGATGACGAGCGAACAGCCAATTGATATAAGGGGGCATGTAGATCGATGAATCGAAGAGGATCTCGACTTCTTGTAGACCAACCACCCTTGCCTGGCATTCTTCAAGTGTGTCTGTGCTGCTGCTGCTTGATCACCCTTGCAGTGAACTCCACCCATTGACCGCTTGGGAGGGATCTTCTCGTCGCTGTTACTTCTGTGCGGCATCTCTTCAGTCAATACTGATCGGTTCATTGTGCTCTCTTTACATATTAAAATTGGGTAGTGCTCTCAGAGGGTTCTCTGCTGGGTTGAAGCAACGGACATCTACAGATGGGATCAAACAAGGGTGGCACTCCTCGGGTTTTTGTTGGAAGGAAATTGTGAAACAAACCGTCCTCATACCTTCATAATCGGTCCCCATGCAACATCTTGAGTGGGTACGAACGTACGCCTGAAAACCGTCTGGGCAATCAGTCTTTGCTAGTTTGCTGTCCCAGTGGGGAATCAAAGATGTGCTCAAGAAGTGATTGAGGGGAGGTCCCGTGCATACCAGTCCCGATTAGGCAGGTGGTTTGGGTTAGGCACTTCCTGTCTGTTTGTTTGTCTCTCCCTCCATCCACTTTCTCCCTCCATCTTCTTCGCCTCCCATTTATCTTTCATTGGTGTCAACGATGGTCTGCACATCTTCTCCTGTTTTGTGTCTTTTCTTGGCCTTATTCCCCCGCACCGGGCACTCGAACCATCCTGTTTAATCCCGGGCCCTGCATCATCTTACTCACAGCCACAGCGTCTGCCATTGTGCAACGAACAAATAGCTCTCCCATGTTATCCAATACCTGTCCCGCCAAGGAAATTGGGCCACCAATACCACATTGACTGAGTCACAATCCTTTCTCAATAGCCTTTTGATTCCGGGCACAAATTCGCTCAGTCAACCGTTGCAGTGCCAATCAACCACGGATGATTGGGTTCAGGTCCTGGAGGCACGGAGTCGGACCAAGACACTAAGGTACAGCACTAGCGAGACAATGTGTTATCGCTATTATTGGCAAAATGGCCGCGGGATCTCTTATGCAGGGTTCGGCTCCATCCTCCCCCCTCTTCCTATCCAGTCAATCCGCCTCGGTTATTGAAGGAGATGCTGAGCTGTTTAACTGACGCCTCACCGATCAGGCCGGCAACGGTGGCGGGATACAACATCGTTTCCATACAATAGTGCTTGTCTCCTGCGATCTGCATGGCATGCTAATCTCCGCCAGCATGTATCTTCTATCCACTGGATATGAATTTCCCTCCCCTCACACCATGTGGGCCTGGGGGTTTTCCCTCAAACTTTGTCGCTCATGTAACGATGTATATAAAGCCCTGAGGATGGCATCCCCCACCCATCGGTCTTTTGCTGACCGTTCTCCTTGAAGAAATTCTCGAGTGGCTTGTGGTGCATGTATAGATTTAATCTTCGAGGGTTATTAACTAGGTATAGCTGTGACTAAGTCTGTCCTTGCATTGAACAACACACCATGCGTGGCTCTCGGTTGGTGCTCTTGTTGCCCCTGGCTGCACTTAGTTGTGCTATGCCCGAGAATGAATGGTCATCTACGATAAGAAGGCAGTTACCAAAAGCGTCCACTGGCGTCAAATCGATAAAAACCCCAAACAATGTCACTATCAGGTATAAAGAACCAGGAACCGAAGGAATTTGTGAGACGACGCCTGGGGTCAAATCATACTCCGGATATGTCGATCTTTCGCCAGAATCGCATACTTTCTTTTGGTTTTTCGAGTCACGCCGTGACCCCGAAAATGATCCAGTGACTCTGTGGCTGAATGGTGGCCCTGGAAGCGATTCCTTGATTGGGCTTTTTGAAGGTTGGCCAAATATCCTGACGGAAAAGATAAAATTCAGCTTGCATGTTCTGACGCCTTCACAACAGAGTTGGGTCCGTGTCACATCACACCAGAGTACGAATCAATCATCAATCAGTACTCCTGGAACGAGGTCACCAATCTTCTTTTCTTGTCTCAGCCCCTCGGTGTGGGTATGGAATATTGCTGCCTTCATACATCCTGAGTACATTGCTTACTGTCTTATCTGCGAAGGGTTCTCTTACAGTGAAACCGAGGCCGGGTCCTTGAACCCATTTACTGGAGCCGTCGAGAACGCCTCCTTTGCTGGAGTTCAGGGTCGATACCCAGTTATTGATGCCACTATCATCGGTAAGTTGTCCGGTTTGACTCTCACCTAGCATTCTCCTCATGATCCTACTTTACAGACACGACCGATATCGCTGCACGCGCAACCTGGGAGGTGCTTCAGGGCTTCCTCAGTGGCCTGTCGCAGCTAGATTCCGAAGTCAAGTCCAAGGAGTTCAACCTGTGGACAGAGAGTTACGGAGGGTGAGTGCAACTTTCAGACCAGACCGACGTAAGCTGACTTGATCAAGACACTATGGACCAGCGGTAGGTTGTCTTTTCTGGTTGCACACATATTGATCTAATGACCGAAGTTCTTCAATCATTTCTACGAGCAAAATTCGAAGATCGCTAGCGGGGAAGTCAATGGCGTCCAACTGAATTTTAACTCCCTCGGGATTATCAATGGCATCATTGATGCCGCGATTCAGGTATTTGGAAATGCACCTCGCGCAGAGGCTGCGGCCTAGAAGGACATCGCTAAAGTAATTAATAGGCAGACTACTACGCAGACTTTGCCGTTAATAATACATATGGAATAAAAGCTGTAAGTTTAAATACACGTACATCGTGGATTTAAGATCAACCGTGCTCATGCTTGCTAGGTCAATGACACAGTGTACAACTATATGAAGTTCGCCAATACGATGCCAAATGGATGCCAGGATCAGGTTGCTTCGTGTAAATTGACCAATAGGACCTCACTTTCTGATTATGCTATATGTACAGAAGCAGCCAATATGTGCAGGGACAATGTCGGTGAGTGGTTCTACTGTTTCTCTGCAGGGGTGCAATGATGAAGGACTTTGCTAAGCTGTCATGTACAGAAGGGCCTTACTACCAGTTTGGCGGCCGTGGCGTGTATGATATTCGGCACCCCTACAATGTAAGTGGCAAGGATAAGGATTGTATTTTCCGAACAGGGACACTGCTCACATGTCAACGTAGGACCCGACCCCGCCGTCCTACTTTGTTGACTACCTCAAGAAAGACTCAGTCATGGATGCTATCGGCGTGGACATTAACTACACCGAGTCCAGTGGCGAAGTATATTATGCATTCCAGCAGACCGGCGACTTTGTATGGCCGAATTTCATTGAGGACCTCGAAGAGATCCTCCAACTCCCCGTACGCGTGTCGTTGATCTACGGCGATGCCGACTATATCTGTAACTGGTTCGGCGGTCAGGCCATCTCACTCGCAGTTAACTACCCCCATGCAGCTCAGTTCCGTGCAGCGGGATACACACCCATGACAGTAGATGGGGTCGAATACGGTGAGACTCGCGAGTATGGCAACTTTTCGTTCACCCGCGTATATCAGGCTGGGCACGAGGTTCCATACTATCAACCGATCGCAGCGTTGCAGCTGTTCAATCGTACTTTATTTGGATGGGATATTGCAGCGGGTACAACTCAGATTTGGCCCGAATATAGCACCAACGGGACATCGCAGGCTACACACACGGAGTCGTTTGTGCCACTATCCACAGCGTCGAGTACCACCGTCAACTAGGATTAGGGGAAATTATTCCCTCTTTGGTATGGCTAATGTTGTGTTATCCATTCCGATACTTGTCCATAACCTAAAAGAGTGGCACGGAAGCTTTCCTAGACATGCTTGCTCTAGTCAACTTTTATCCTACCACTGTGTGGTCCTACCATAATGTCATCCTAAACTTATCAGGTTTCTTACATCATTTTGCAGTGACCATAAAAGTCATGTCATATTAAGTCCATTACGGTAGTTCGTAACTTGCTGATGGCTTACGTAATTGTGCCTCAGCAGGATGTCGTGATACGCTCCAAAACCCAATCTGATCATGGGTATCCAGCGGAATAACACAAAAGAAAAAATAAACATAACCAACCACCAAAATGACAGAGGCTAATGCCTGGACAACATGGAACTCCAGCAACCTCTTTCCGCTGAAATGGAATGCGTGTTTAAAAAGAAAGCCTAGACATTATTTCACGATAGCCATCTCCGGCTCCTGCTTCTTCTCAGAAGGATGGTCTTCCAGCGGGACACCGACTTCTTGAGCGGTCTCGTCCGAAAAGTTGAGGTCTGCTTCGACGTCCGTATGCTCCTTGATCTTCAAGAACACTACGGGCGCCGCGATGACGAGACTGCCGGCAAGCAGGCCCCAGCAGGAGGCAAATTCCGTCATGTAAGGGGTTCCCACGGCGTCCATGCTGCAGCAAAGCATATTCATTAGCTTCTACACCTCATTTCGCGAGCGAGGGGTTTTCTAAGACTCACCGCCACATGCCAGCTGCACCAGCAGACTGGATGCCTTTGTAGAAACCGGCGAAGTTGGCCAATTTTCGAGCGTTATTAGTCAGTGAACCCATGAACCTACACAACCCGTATCCGTCAGTAAAATGCATACAATAAGAGCAGCCGTTAGAAAAGGGAGGTAATGGCATTACGAACCAATATGCACAAGTCTGGAAGGCAGCGTCATAGAACCCATAAAACATGTACAAGAACATGGGCCCAACATAGCCGCTGGTCGTCCAGTCGGTATCTGCCTCGACGGTCTTCCGGGTGTATGTCTTCTGGAAGGCATAACCACCGCCCCAAACGCCCATGGTGAGGGCAAAGAGGAGTCCAAGACCAAGCTTGGCTCGGACTGGGCGGGTAAGGTACTTCAAGTCGAGGATCTGGCCGAACACGAAAGCGCCAACCATCTGCATAAGCCAGTAGAGGAGATTGTTGAGGGCCCGCGTCCGGATGGTGAAATAAGCACCATTGACACTGTTGAATTGATATGCAGTAAACCAGTTGCTCACCAAGAACATGGGAAAGAAGAGGATGATGTAATAGTCGGTGCGAATGGTGTCGTAGAGACCTTTGAATTCGGATTTCCACGTGGGGTTCTTCATCACAATGACATGCGAGCCATCCTTGCGCTTGACATACTTCGAGTCTGAGAGGGCCCAGGCAAGGACAAAGCCAAGCGCCATGAGCACCATGAAAGCGATGTAGGTGCCATCATTCACCTGACCAGCTTCAGAGTGCAGGTTTTGACCCAAAGGTACCTGTATATCAGGGTCAGAGAAGTACTACCAGATTGATCGAACCACCCAAGGACTCACCAAGCTACCAATCACGCCACCCAGGTTGAAGATCACCCAGAAAATAGCGATGAATTTACCCTTCTCCTTTTCATTCGGGTAGCTCATCATGACTGCACCCTGCGCACACCACAGCAGACCACCGCAGACACCTAATAGCGCGCCCGCAAAGATCAGGAAGCCGGAGTTCTTGTTATGGTTGTACGACAAAAGGGAAGCCACATAGAGGAAGTAGCCAAAGCCACCGATAGAGAGAGTCAGACGGAGACCAATGCGGTTTGCGATGGACCCGGCGAAGAAACCAACTACTGCAAAGGTGCTGTACAGAGCGGTGTTGGAGTCGCTGACATCGGTAGGGTCCAGCTGACCACCCCCGCCCAAACCGCTGACCGCATTGAACATGCCCGGACAGAGGAAGCACACGAAGGAGACCAGCAGAAGCTGGGATTCTGGGGAGGCAAAGTACGGCAACGACCAGGGACCGATCTTGATCGGTTTGTACATCCACGGTTTACCGGTGAGCTGGGGTTCATGACCGGCTTCTGGATCTGAAGTGACCGCGGGGACTTCCTTCTCATGATGGAGGTCTTCCTGTCCCGTTGTAGTGGTAGCCATTGTTGTTGATAGACAACTTCAATTGTAGATGAAGATGCCCAAGGAACAATGGCAGCTGGAGTATATTGATTTGCGACTTTTCGGCAGGTCAGCAGACGTACTCAAAATGTGCAGAGGTGTGCATATGTAAACGGGATCAATGGCATGTATGTGCAGGTGTAGACAGCGGCAGTGTAGAGAAATACGTGCAGGGAAACGGACGCGACGAATAGATAGTTGAGTATGGAAAGATAAGAGAGACAGCTAATAACGAAAACAAATAAAAGGGGGGAGAGAAAGAAAAATAAAAGAAATATAAGACGAAGATACAACGGAGGGAAGCAAATGGGATGAAGGCTATCACTGTGGGAGGAAAGGACGGAACTACCCCGGGGGAAATGAGAAGGATGACGGAGGAGTCAGAGATCCAAAATATGTAGAAATCTGGTAACACACACACTGGGGCGGACCCAGAGAACTAAATTTAAAAGGGTCGGACTTTGGCAGTGAAGGAGGTAGAAGGGGAGAAAAGGAAAAAAAAAAAAAAAAAGGCAGGATCAGGCAAGGATGTCTTAGATGATCCGGGGTAAGAATGAAGGGGTGGGCACAGAACCAGAAAAGGCAAAACAGTGACTGGTCACGGGCGCAAGTAGGAAAAATAAATAAGTGTGAAACCCTTGGCCCAAGCTGCAGCAGTAGTGATGATGAATTGGGTGAGAAAAGAAAATTAAGGTCGATGGGGGCTCTGGCTTATTTTTATCTCCGGGGGCTCGAATATGAATCGTAACATCCAGCTGATGGAAATCTCACCTGCTTAAGCCACGAGGAGAGGGCGCCTAATTGTGAGGGATCAACATGGGGTAAGGATACCACGGTGGGAGTAGAAAGGATGAGACAACGGTGATAACAACCGCCATCATCGGGGAGGAAGACAAACGAGACACAAGAGATAGGCAGAGAAGGAAGTAGCAGTGGTGGTAGCTCCACGATACGAAGAACAACCAGATAGACAAACAGCCGATTCAACGCCAGTGTTGCAACGCACAAAACCCAATAGCAAATGGGAAACTCAATGGGATGACAAGAAAAAGCCGTCGTACCTTATCTCTGGGTCCCTCGAGCGGGTGGGCAAAGAAGACGCACTAGAAGGACTAGCTTACTCGTTTAGTGAGAGCCGGCGTGGTCAGACGGCGAGATAGTCAAGCACCACAACGAATCATCGGCCTTCGACTGACTCTAGCGGGAACCGGATCAGTCGCAGGATGCAGTAAAGAACAATCGACACGATCCACTCGACCCCAAGCGACCCAAAAGTCAAAACGAGATAGAAAGTAGGGTGGAAAAGATGAGTAAGAGAAATGAAAATGCGGAGATGCAACTCAAAATAAGGGCGGAGGTAACAGAAAATGTTAACCCAATCAATGGCCAAGGGAATAACAATGAAAAGGGAGACACGAGAATGATTCGAGTTGTCAAGTAGCCGATCGAAGATCCGACCAGGAAGTTAATCAGACTAGCAATGCACCTCCGATGCAAGTCTGCCAAATGACAACCACGAGGGCAATGGTCGAGACCCCAAGACCAGTCGCGTGTTATCACGGGAGGGGAGGCTTATCTCCAGGGGTTGGAGATATAGGAGGAAGATGTGAATGGAGCAAAAGCACAAATCACAGTGATAGCAGAACAGCCAGGGAGAAGGTAAAAAGTTGTGCAGGGAAAAAAGAAGAAGAGAGAGAGGAGAATTGAAAGGACGGACTTTTTACTGATATTTCCTTCGACTGAATGTCAGTTGGATAGGATCGATAATCCGGCTGAACTCATCCGTCATCGGATCCATAGTTAATGGGTTGGTGGTGAAGACGATAAGAGAGAGACAGAGAGAGACGGAGAGAGAGCGAACAAGCCCGATGGACCACATGAGTTGCTGCAACCAAACAAACCCAGAGTCAGCCTCCAGGTGGTTAATCTGGCCATGGAGCCATCCTGATTCACCCGGCTGAGCTGCAAAGGCAACGGTGACATCGCGCGTTCGAAGCTTAGCCGAATGCGGGGAGACGATTCGGCTCAATTGCTGGTACGGTCGTCGTGAGGTAGCATCCAAAACCCAAAACCCTCTTCTCTCCCGCTCCGCTAACCTGCGCTGGTGGGCTTCGCTACCGACGAGGTTCTTCTTGGGTCTTCCCCGCCCAGTGGAGTCGGACCGGACCCAGTAACCGAACCCAATGACCCATTGGATAAAGAAGCACAGCAGAAAGAAGGAAAGAGGTAACACAAAAGGTAAAAAAAGAAAATAAAAATAAATAAATAAAAATAAAAATAAAAATAAACAATCCACCACCAAGGAGCGGGAGAAAGTGAAATGGAAAACAATAACGATTAGCCAGGGAGATAGACAAAGAAAGAGAGAAGTGAATTGAAAGAAGTCAAGGGAATGGAGAGAGTTATTAGAAGTGTTCACTAGCAGTAAGAGAAGCTGAAAGGATAGGAAAGTGGGAATGGGAAAGGAAGGAATGAATGCATGCAGACAAACAACAGCACACTGTTCCTTCCCGTTTGGGGTCTGCAATTCAGAGTGTCTGAAAAAGGCAAGTACTTTGAGTCACGTGGATATGTATCACGCCAGACGGTGTTTGGTATCCCAGCGGTATGATTGTATTGTTCGTATGGTTTCACTGATTCAACTGTCCTTCCTGTAAGATACGGAGGGTGTTCGTGTTGGTATTGGTTATGACGAGACAGACGAGATTAGGAGCTCAATATGCAACATGACCTCACCACATACTCCAAGTAATTCTACCCATCAATCGCGCAGCTTTCCACATCATTTCCCATTGACTGCTTGCTCGTCTAAAAAGACTAATTGATCAAGTCGACCTTTCAGTCGTATTGTAGTCACTTGCTCCATCGGCTATCTCCCTTAGCCACTCCGGAGTAACTCCTTACTCCCAACCATGGACGGATCCCGGGGAAGAAATGTCACCTCGTCCCTCTCGATCTCTCGTCTTCACTTTCCGATCCATACTCATCTCTCTACACATCGACGTCACATTCCAACCATCACGCTCCCAATCCATGGGAATGGCAACGTCAACTACCCCAAGCCGCTTTTCCCGAGGCCAACCGCACAATCATCATGGGCGATCGAGCTTGTCCACGTTGCCTGCCCCTGCCTTTGCCCCATCCGAGTTCCTGGTTCAATGTCACCATGTAGTATTCCCTCCAAGTTTTCCATTCATTCATAATGTCCTACCAATTTCCCTCCTACCCCGCAACAAACTTCTTCCTTCCTCTCGCCCGTCTCTTCCGCTTATCCCCCTAGTAGTTCAGACACTTCCCTTCTCCTCTCACATCATCGACTGACTCCCAAGTCCGGTTGTGAGCGCGGCGCGGCTCGGAGTATACCATCATGCCTGGCAAAACATCCACCTCCCTACCCCGCATCACCAAGTTCACCAACTGCCGTATCGTCAAGGGACTTGACCTCGTCGAGCAGGATGTATGGATTGATTCAATCTCCGGGAAAATTCTCAAGGATCAGGAGGCCTTCTATGGATTACATCTCTCCCCCGACAAGGTCATCGACCTAGGCGGCCGCATCTTGGCTCCCGGTCTCATCGATGTACAGTTAAATGGTGCTCAGGGCTTCGACTTCTCGGTTCCCCAGGCTTCAAAGGAACTATATGATGAAGGTCTGCGGGCCGTTAACAAAGGTCTTGCCAGGACGGGTGTGACTTCATACTTGCCGACGGTAGTCAGCTCTACTCCCGAAGTCTACTGGCAGGTATGTCTCAATTCCTTCCCCCCCACCCGGCCTCCAACCTTCTCCGGGATACCAGCAAACCGGAAATAGATGACGAAGAGGCTCATACTTGAACACAGGTACTCCCATCTCTAGGTTCATCTGGAGAGAGCCATCGCGCCGAAGATGGTGCCGAGTCGCTAGGCGCTCATGTCGAAGGTCCATTCATCAGCACCGGTCGTAATGGCGTGCATAAGACAGAAGTTCTTCGTGCAGCAACGTGCTTCGAAGATATCATCGCCTGCTATGGCAAAGAGAACCTCACTGGCCCATACAAATCAGTGCGCATGATCACAGCAGCTCCCGAAGTCGGAGACATGCTGCCGAACATTCCCTCCCTCACATCAGAGGACATCATCTACTCCATTGGCCATTCGGACGCAACGTACGAGCAAGCCCTCACCGCCACCCAGCAAGGCGCCACCATGATCACCCATCTTTTCAACGCAATGCGCCCCTTCTACCACCGGAACCCCGGTATCTTCGGTCTCCTAGGGCAGAATGAATGCCCGCGACCATTTTACGGCGTCATTGCCGACGGCATCCACTTGCATCCCACTTCAATCCGGATTGCCTACAACGCCCACCCCGACGGCCTCATTCTCGTCACTGACGCCATGAAGCTGTGCGGTCTCCCTGACGGCATCTATGATTGGACCAATGGCGAGCGCATCATCAAGTCCGGTGCCCGGCTGACCCTCGAAGGCTCGGACAAAATCGCCGGCAGCTCAGCCACCCTCATCGAGTGCGTCAACAATTTCCGTCGCTGGTCAGGCGCTTCAACGGCCGAAGCGCTCAACGCTGCCTCCGCCACCCCCGCGCGCCTCCTGGGGTTACAGGGCGTCAAGGGATCCCTGGAGAGTGGCGCGGATGCGGACTTGCTTGTGCTGGATGATGAAGAGGACCCCTTCTCGGGCCCCACCTTGACTGTGAGACAAGTCTGGAAGCGCGGAGTCAAGATCTACGATACCGACAAATAAGATGCGGCGGCTTTTTGGCCTGCTCACACACGCTGTCTGGACAATTCATGCGCTGCAGAAACTGTCTGGTTTTCAATCATTCATGCGTTACGCTCGAAATTTCTTTCTCTCTCTCTCTCTCTCTATAGCAGGCTTGGGAGTTTTGGTTTGGTTTCTGCTGTTCGTTTCTTCTTGGCTCGCGTCGATTTAGAGACTTGCATGGGGGTGGGCTCTCTTGGGTTCTGTTCGTTACCTCTTTCTGTATTCGGGTCATTTAAACCACCGGGATAAAGTAGACCTCCCACGTGAATAGTAAATAGAAAGTCAATGATAGATACAAGTCATTCCAGCTAATTTTAAGAAGATATGTTTCGTTTCTACAGTCGTATGCTAAGCAGTTTGGAAATGAACTCTTATGTCTATTTATTTTAGTATGTCTGGTGCTTCCTGCGCATGAACATGCTGGCGCTATATAATACAAGCAGATCGTGTCTTGAGATGAATGACAACCCAGATCACACTGTACATAAGATAATGGTACAGCAACAGCAACCAAACCATCTAAAAAAGACAAGCCAGGATTCCAAGCTAATGACAGATAACTGTATATCCATGAACCTTCACCTGATCTGGCTACTTTTCTTCGCTCAAAATCATCAATCGTAAATCATGTAAGGCAAGCCAACTCCATCGCATATGCATGCATCTGTCGATTCGAAAGCTCTCGCCCTCACTTGGAGACTGCACATGCAAAGAAAAAATCTCACTCGCTTGGGTCATGCATGCGCCATTCCATAATCAACTCCCTGCTCTTTACTTACTTTTTTTTTCTTTCTTTATTTATTTTTGTTTCGATTTTGCTGTTTTGCTGTTCGGATGGGAATGGCCACGCGCTTACAGACGGGGCTGCTCGCGCTTCCATCCAGCCTCTTCGGCGATGAGCTCCGCGGCACGCTCGCCAATGGCCAACACAGTCAACATGGGGTTGATAGTGGGCATCTCAGGGAAGACACCAGCATCGGCGATACGAACGTTCTTCAGGCCACGGACCTTCAGCTTGGGGTCGACGACGGCCATAGGGTCGCGAGTCAGGTTACCCATCTTGGTAGTACCAGCGGGGTGGTAGACAGTGTGGGCAACGCGGCGACCGTACTCGGAAAGCTCCTCGTCGGTCTGCACGTTGGGGCCGGGGGCGACCTCGCGCTTGATCCAGTCCTTGAAGGGCGACTGCTTGGCAATCTCACGAGCAGCCTTTAGACCAGCCACGATAGTAGCAGCATCATAGCCCTCGGGGTCAGTGAAGTAACGGAAGTCCAGGGCCGGCTTGACGCTGGGGTCGGCCGAGGTCAGGTAGATACGACCGCGGGAGCGAGGGCGAGGGATGTTAGGGGTCATGCAGAAGGCATCGACCGGGGTGTCGTAACCCAGACGCTCGGTGTTCAAGCAGAAGGGGATCTGGTAGCAGTGCATCATAATGTCGGCAGCACGGCCATCGAAGCCATTAGCGTTGGGAAGCTCACGACGCAGGAAGATACCAGCGTCCGAGTCCATGGTGGTCTGGTTGGGGGGAACGGGGCGGTTGAGCTCCCAGATGATGATACTCTCGGGGTGGTCGAGGAGGTTCTCACCCACACCGGGAATGTCCTTCACGACAGGGATTCCCAAGCCAGACAGCTGCTCGCGAGGTCCCAGGCCAGACAGCATCATCAGACGGGGGGTGTCGACGGCACCAGCACACAGGATGGTCTCCTTCTTGGCGCGCAGGGTGTGCTTGACTCCTGACTGCAGAGTCACATCAACACCAGTCACAGAGTCTCCGTCAACGTTGACGCGGGACACCCAGGCGTTGGTGAGGATGGTCAGGTTAGGTCGCTTCTCCTCGCCACGAAGGATGGGGTGGATGTAAGCGACACTGGCGCTGCTGCGACGACCGTCATCGGGGTTGTAAGAGACGGAGAAGAAACCGACACCCTCAGTCAATTCACCCTTGGAGCGGATCTCCTTGTTAAAGTCTTCGATGACGGGAATATTCATGGCGGAGGAGCAAGCCTGAACCCAGTCCTTGCACAGCTGGTTGCGGTGACGGTTGTGGACTGGCTGAACGGTGTTGCGCAGGTTGTCCAGGACGCGGGTGAAGGTATCGAAGGACCAGCCAGTGCAGCCGGCCTGCTCCCATCTCTTGCAGTCGTATTCGAAGGGACGGAAAGAGATCAAGGTGTTGTGGCTGGAGCAACCGCCCAGAACCTTTGCGCGAGAGTGACGGATGTAGCTGTTACCTGTGCAGTAGAAAAAAGGCATGAGAAGTTTGATCTGGGATTGATATAGCCTCGAGAGAAAAGTGGTGGTTTAAATGCAGGGAGAAAGGTTTCACAACATACCCATGGGCTGTTCAACGGTGGGGTAGTCGTAGTCCAACTCGCCGCCAAGCAGGTTGAGCCAGTCCTTCAGCTTGAGCACGCGATCATCCATGAAGTCGCTGGGACCACCCTCGATGATGAGGATGCGCTTGTTGGGCAGGTATTCAGCCAGACGACTGGCGATGACACAGCCAGCTGTGCCACCTCCGACGATGACATAGTCGTAGCTGTTGACATCGCTAGCGGGGAATTCGTTTGTGGTGGCCATTTTGAAAGATGAAGACAAGAGGATATATTACTTTTACGCAAGAGAGATCAGGAAAGGAACGAGGAAGATTTGGAGAAGAGGGGAAACAGGATAAGAGATAAGGATGAGGAGAAGAAGGGGGTTGGATGCGCGACAGAGAGGAGAAGAGGAATTAGAGAAAAGAGGAAAAAGAAAGAGAAGTCGGAAAGATGAAACTGGGGTTTTTTAAATTTTGCAAGACAGCAAGAGTTGCGGTGCTTTCTGAGGCTGAATTGTCAGGCCATCCAATCCATCCATTCATCCATTCATCCATCCACTTCCCTATCTTTCTGGATTCCTTATGCTGTTTGGCCTCGTTCTGTTCCTTTCTCACTCTTTTTTCTCACCATTCTTTCCCTTTTCTGCCGGTGGATCTCTCTCTAAACCCATTCCGGAGGGAGCCATGACCCACACCAATTACCCCACCGCATCAAATTCTCGATCAACAATGGCTGCTGACTGGTGGGGCCAGAGATATGGTGGGCTTATTAGTCAAAGCCAAGACCAACGGCAAAGGCGGAACAAAGTTCTTAACCAAAGTTTTTTTTTTTCGTTGGTCAGTTTCGGGATGCGTAAGCGCTTTGGCATGCCAAAACTGTTACGTGATCTACTAATCCCCCGGATTGTTACTCAACCTTCCTCAAGATTTAGCCAGATATTCATCAGATGTCCCGGTCTCGTACTACGTCTTAGTAGTAAGTATATATACGGGGAAAGAGGTAGCACCGCAGAATCGGCGGAACAGCAAGGCGGAGGGTGAATTTGCCACGGTCAAATTCCGAAGTCCACCCGTCGTGGATGGTAACTGGGCGGGCACTCCACACGAGATCCAAACACTAGGGCACGCCACGATCCCGCCTACTAGTTGGGCGCTAACCAACGGTTATTTCTATCGGAGATGCAGGGCCGAGGCGAATCCCGGGATCGGATTGCCTGCTTTGGTGCGAAAGTTGGAAAAGTTGAGGGGAGGAAAAGATGGGATAGGGAGAGAGGGAGAGGGAGAGATGTATAGAGATACCACATTGAGCCATAGCTTACTGAGTACTCGAGTTATCCTCCCTCGAGATTCTATCTGTCTTCTATGTACGTATCTCCTACTACTAGTAGTATACAACAGATATCTATCCCGGCGACCTATGGAAGAGGCCCTCTTATCAGTCAAGAGGTTAGCCAGACTAAGTCATTTACAGGAACTATCTCCCCAAATCTAAAAATGAAAAAGATAAAGCCGAGAGTGAGAAAAAATTATGATCCAAAAAAAAAAAAATAAAATAAAATAAAACAAAATAAAATAAAGATAATAATAATGATAATAAAAAGAGAAAAATAAAATGAAAATAAAATAATGAAGGGATCGCCGCCTGCCGGATTACATCATTGGGAATTCCAGCAAATCATCGGGTTGGCGGTGTAGCCATGGAGTACTGTTTTCGGCTTAGGCGCTTCGCCGAGGTACCTGATCTGTACATTCATGCTTCTCTTACTTTCTACTACTTTTTGAAACATCTCTTTTTTCCCCTCCCCTCACTTTTTATCGTGTCTATCTATCCCCCTCTGAACCTTCTTGAACCCCGTTAACTTCTTTCAGTGGTTTTACAGTCCACTGCATCAACTCCTTTCCCCTCCCCCCCCCTCTATTATCCCTCATTCACCCTTCCAACCATGTCCCTCCCATTTCCTACGCGCCAACTCTACTATGATGGCAAGGTCCAGCCTGCCACTTCCGGCAAGACTTTTCAAACCATCAACCCTTCCAACGATACCCCGTTGGCTGATATCCAAGTCGCCGCTCACGCCGATGTAGACTCGGCCATCGCCGCTGCCGACCGGGCCTTCCCTTCCTGGTCTCAGACTCCTGCTATCGCTCGTGCCCGCATCCTCCAGAAAGCTGCCTCCCTTCTGCGTGAGCGCAATGATGAAATTGCCCGTGTTGAAACTCTCGATTCCGGAAAGGCCTATACGGAGACGAGCACCGTGGATGTGGTCACTGGTGCCGATGTCCTGGAGTACTATGCGAACCTGGTGGGTGGCGGTGGTCTGAATGGCGAGACTACTCAATTGAGGGAAGATGCTTGGGTATACACGAAGAAGGCCCCGCTAGGTGTCTGCGCGGGTATCGGCGCATGGAACTACCCTATCCAAATGTAAGGACAACTCCCTTCTCTCCCGAATCTAGATCGAACCCTCTTTCAACCGGTTTTTTTTTTTTTTTTTTTTTTTTTTTTTT
>NW_020798742.1:66162-77039 GCF_003344945.1 Aspergillus welwitschiae | reverse complement strand
TTTTTTTTTTTCGAAGGTCAACGGGAATCTGACTAAACACAACCAGTGCGCTGTGGAAATCTGCTCCCTGCCTGGCTGCCGGAAACACCATGGTCTACAAGCCGAGTGAATTCACTCCGCTCCACGCTCAGACGTTGGCCCAGATCTACACGGAAGCTGGTCTTCCCGCAGGTGTTTTCAACGTGGTGTATGGTGCAGGCGACGTGGGTGCCTACCTGACTGCTCACCCCACGATTGCCAAGGTTTCCTTCACAGGCCAGGTGTCCACCGGAATGAAGGTCGCTGGTTCTGCCGCCGGCAACATGAAATACGTGACCATGGAGCTTGGAGGCAAGAGTCCCCTCATCGTTCTTCCTGACGCCGATTTGGATAATGCCGTGGATGGTGCGATGATGGCCAACTTCTACAGCACTGGCCAGGTCTGTACCAACGGTACCCGGGTTTTTGTTCCCTCGAGCATGAAGGCTGCTTTCGAAAAGCGCCTCTTGGAGAAGATGCAGTACATCCGCCCCGGACCTTTGTTCGACGAAGCCACAAACATGGGGCCCCTGAGCTCAGCCGTCCACATGGAGAAGGTGGCCTCCTACATCCGCCACGGAATCGAGACGGACAAGGCCACCCTTCTGTATGGTGGGCTGGGCAAGCCGCAAGTCCCCAAGGACTTGGAAAGCGGATACTGGGTCCGTCCTACTGTCTTCACTGACTGCACGGATGACATGCGCATCGTCAAGGAGGAGATTTTCGGTCCTGTGATGTCTATCCTCTCTTACGAGACGGTCGAGGAGGCGGTGAAGCGGGCAAACACCACTGAGCTGGGCCTGGCTGCGGGTGTCTTCACCAAGGACCTCAACCTGGCCCACCGTGTCATCGATCAATTGCAGGCCGGTATCACCTGGATCAACAGCTGGGGCGAGAGTCCAGCCGAGATGGCTGTCGGTGGCTGGAAGAACAGCGGTGTGGGCGTGGAGAACGGTCGTCGCGGCATTGAGGCCTGGGTGAGAAACAAGAGCACCCTGGTGGATATGAACGGCTCCGTCGCCGCTGTCTTTGCCAAGCTGTAAATGAAGAAGTATGCTTAATGACCCGCGTATATACATGTCTGGATGTCTATAGGAACCGATGAATGGAAAGTACATATACCTATCGAAAAGAGTTCGGGACATTACCATACGAGTCGTTAGTGTGCTGATAATATCCGCATAGTACCAGTATCAATTACCAACTAGTATCTCTTTTGTTACCCGCACGTTGCAACGAGACAAATACCCATAATGAGCAAACAACATACCAATGTATATAACGTTGTCATTCATTCGTCTTTTTGTACAGTCTCGGTCAATCTATGTTCGTTCAGCAATTAAAACGCCATGTAAATCCATCTAATATCTTTCCTGGCACAAAACAGAATTTCCCAATGCATAATGGCAAAGAGACAGCACGTCTAGCTATCAATTTTGCGAAACAAATGCCAACCAAAAGAACAAACAAATTGAGTCCCAAGCACATGACCCTCGCGCAATCTACGATTCAACCTTATCCGCCCCCCGGCCACCTTCTACCACCAACAATCCGAAGCCGGTCAAATACTGCCCACGGAGTAGATATTCTTTCTCACAACCTCTCCCCCTCCCTTCAATGCGATGCAACCCGTGAGCCCATGTGATCAAAGAACAAGTCTCCCTTCAGAGTCGAATCCAGCCCTCCAATCGCCGAGTCAACCATACGTGAAGACATGCTGTCCGGTGTGAGTTCCTCGTCTTCTACCGATGTGTTAAGTTCCGTGTTGATTCGGAGATCCTTGGGTGCTTTCTGAGGAATGTGCGGCGGCTGGAGTTTCACGACACCCACTGGGGCAGGAACATATGTCCTGGGTCTGTAGACAAGAGGCGGACCCTGAGTACGTGCATCCGTGCCGGATTGTTCAATTGATTCGAAATAGCGAACAGTCTTGACCTTCAGCTCCAGAGTTGCATCTCGGTCGCAGACAATCAGCGCATATGGGTGTAGCTGCAGCGCTGAGAGTGTCCACATGTGGTTGATGCCGCCTTCCAGGCCTTTCTCCACAGCAAGAGCCTTGTGAGCACCGGTGGCCACGATGACTACTTCGCGAGCATCCATGATAGTCTGAATACCCACGGTCAGTGACCTCCGCGGCACCAAGTCCAAGTCATTGCCAAAAAACCGCGAGTTAGCCAGGATTGTGTCATATGCCAGGGTCTTGACACGAGTACGACTACTCAAGGAGGAGCCTGGTTCATTGAAAGCGATATGCCCATCTGGACCCACGCCACCCAGGAAGAGCTCAATACCGCCATAGCGAGCAATTCGCGCCTCAAAGGACGAACACTCAGCTGCGAGATCGGGTGCGTTACCATCAAGGATATTGATGTTCTGGGGCGGAATATCCACGTGGGAGAAGAAGTGCTTGTACATGAAGCTGTGGTAGGACTCCGGATGGTCACGAGGCAGTCCAACGTATTCGTCCTAGTTTTTTTAGCAAAGAAAATAGTGCTTGCATGAAAAGGAGTGGGGGGAGGGGGCTACTAATGCATACCATATTGAACGTTACGACATTTCTGAACGAGATATCACCGTCCCTGTGCCGGCGCACCAGAGTCTTATAAATTATCTCAGGACTGCTACCAGTCGGGAGTCCCAGCACAAAGGGCCGGTCTTCACTGGGCTTGAATGACTTTATGCGACCTAGACCGCATTATCAGTAAGTGGACGCATACAGCAGACAAAATCATAGAGGTGTGGCAGAATGAAGAATACGATGAAAGCACGACGAGTTTCCGGGAAGACATACTGATGATGTAATCTGCAATGTATTCTGAAGCTTCAAGGCTAGTCTCCCTAATGATTACTCTCCTAAAAAGGGACATTAGAATGAATCAATGAGGAAAGCCGCTTCCCAGGGATGGGAAACACACATGATGGAAGAAATCCGAAGGCGGATGAGGAGACTACTACGTCACTGATAAGAATGGGAGGGGCGATAACAATGAGGGGTCTCACAAAAGCGAGGACAAAGAAATGGAAAAGTAAGATGAGTCGTAGATATATGATGAAAGAAATGAAATGATGATGAAGGAGATGCAAGGTAAGAAGAGGAGGAGTGAGAGGGAGGGACGGTAGAGGAGTGGTTGGAGGAGTGGATAATATTTTTTGGAGATGCGAAGAGGAGAGGAAGAAGAATGAGGCAGGGTACCGTTGGGAGGTTAATAATGATTGTTAGAGCAGGCAACTCCATCCCAACCATGGCTCTGTTACAGTACAAGTTCCCATTCTACCCGGTAGGTCTGGATCGATCGGCCATGTGGAGTGTGACAGAATGATACATGGACTTGCTGGACTGTCCCTCAGACCGTGTCATAGTCGGGTACTACTACTAGTAGACTTACAGTGAGATCTACATCGAGTCAACGCCGAGATCACCACACGGTAGGTGATGACGACGACCTTGCCGCTATGATACACCCAAAGAGTATATTCCGAGCGGATAGAAAGACCGTGCCTTCACTGATAGGAATGCATGAGCCGAAATTGTTCACCAGTGTATCTTCCCAGGTATGAGGTTGAAGGCAGGTAGCTGTCCGATGACGCAGCACTTCCATTGCTGGTAATATTGTCCTTTTTCAAGAATTAGTTAGTAGTACTTACTTATACTGACTCCTATGAGGCTGCCAATCAGAGTACTGCATTAGCATCAAGAAAGCTGCAGAAGAACCTGAAGAGGTTAGCCTAGACACGGGGAGGTGAAAAGAACTGATGGGAAAAAAAAAAAAAAAAAAATGAAAAAGCAATTGTCACCGAATGGTATCATCAGCAGCAGCAACGTGATGTTGCAGAAGGGGGTGGCATGGGGCGAATCGGCTGGAGAAGATGCTCAAAGAAGCTTGCCAAGAAGGACATCCCCGAGGCAGGTGACCGTGGTGTGGCATATCTACTAGTAACTAGTAGATACTAGTAAGCTATCATGTTGGAAGATAACACTGATAAAGAGTTGAAGGGGAGTTCCGCCTAACCCGACGGGGCAGCGTCCCAGTGCTTCCGTTCCATTTAATTGGTTCAAAGTCTGTTGGCGGGCGCTGCCGTTGCATTCGGCCATCGCGGCAAACCGGGGAAACAAGCCCTGTGTGTCACAGACCCATGCAACCCTCCAGGCTCCCTCCGCTGTGACCAACTGGTAAGGTATGGTACAAACATACCTATCCGAGAGACACCCGTATTGTATGTATCAGACTGGAAATCAATTTCAGCCGTCACTGTTTCAGTATCGTAATGTGAATGTATTAATGGTACTCCACGTGATTACTTCACACAGATTGTCCGGTGGAACATTATTCTTCCAGCACATGGGGGCTGGCAGACATGCCAATACCGAGACCGGTGCAGGGAGGAAGGATGCCATCCATGTTGATTCGACTATCATGCTAATCTATCTACTAGATGGGCAATAGACAATAGGATTGGCGGCATCAGTCTATGATCTATCTGCTCCCAAGGGACTTCCTAACCCATAGAGCCCAGTCTATCAGGCTATATCCCCTGGCTTTTGATAACTTCGACTTCATGCCCTTGGAGTTGTTGGCTCCTTCACACCCGTTGTCAGCGCGGCAGTCAACCGGATCTCAGACAGACAGAATATTGCCAGCAGCTACTTAGTTACCTACTTAGTAGGTACTACTAGTAGTCAGGACTTCCCATCTTGGGAAATTGGAGGCTCGCTCAACCGGCCACTCATCATCTGATCCCTTCTCCGATCCGCCCGGGCTTTATCTGATCCATGAAGCTTGCGAGCTAAAGCAGAAGGTAGCTTGGTATCAACTGCCGGCGCCGGCGCGCCTGTCCGCCCACTTTTCTTTGACGTTTGCAACCGACTACCTTATTCACTGGGACTCCCTCGATTCCGCCCGATCAGTGGTTGCATTTCCGTTCCATACCTACAGCGCCTCTCCCCTATCAGTCCTACTACTGCTGCTACTATTACTGCTGCTACTGCTACCTACCCCATCCATCATCCCGAAACGAGATTTCTTTACTTTGCCATTGCACCCGCAACATTCCTTCCCACGCCGGGCTCTCATGGCTCCCAAAGAGGACATGTTGCCGCCTGGCTGGGAGGATCTAGACAGGTAGGCGTGTAGCCTTGGCATTCCCTTTTTCGATCAAATCCGATTATTTGATCCCTTTCTGTCTCCTTTGCCATTGATTGATACACTCCCCAAGTTACAAATTCTTACTTCGCATCTGTTGAACATCACTTCCTGTACTTGCCTGTTCTGGAACAAACAGGACGTTACCTTACTCGCCCTCGTCGGTTTATTCCTGTCATCCATCCCATCCATCCACCCATCCATCCACCCTTCTCCCTCCTTATTCCGCTTCCCTCTCTCAACCTTCATAACTTTGAAAAAGCACTCCCCCTCACCTCATCATTGCCTTTCTATCCATCGATCATGGCTGACGGTTAGGCTGCCACATCGTCCCTCGGCAGGCAGATGGGCCAGCTTTTTATGATGGGCTTCGACGGAACGTCTGTTAGCCCTCAGATCCGCTCATTGATTAAAGACTACCATTTGGGCTCGGTCCTACTCACTGCCAAAAATCTAAAATGTATCTCCGCACCTTACCCTTCTTGTCCCTTACCATTTCCCATATGGACAGTAGCTGCGTTGCAGCCATGTTCGCTTGCCTTTCTGTAAATCTACGATGCTGATCCACGTCTAGCTGCCGAGGATGCAACGCGACTGGTCCTGGAACTCCAGACAATTGCCCGGGATGCTGGCCATCCGGTACCACTGCTCATCGCTCTCGATCAAGAGAATGGGGGCGTGAATAGTCTTTATGACGAGATATACATCCGACAGTATCCTAGCGCCATGGGGATCGCCGCTACGGGTTCGAAAACTCTGGCCCACGAAGTCGCAACGGCCACTGCACAAGAGCTTAAGGCTGTCGGGGTCAACTGGATCCTCGGCCCAGTTCTAGACGTACTCACAAACGTACGGTCCCAGCCTCTAGGCGTCCGCACCACCGGTGACGACCCGCAAGAGGTGTCGCAATACGGTGTGGAGTTCATGAAGGGCTACCAGAAAGCAGGTTTGGTCACCTGTGGCAAGCATTTTCCTTCATATGGCAACTTGGAATTTCTCGGGTCTCAGACCGATGTCCCAATCATCACGGAGTCACTGGAACAGCTCAGTCTCACCGCGTTGGTGCCTTTCCGCAACGCTATTGTCCAGGGATTGGACTCCATGATGGTCGGGGGCGTTTCAATGTCCTCCGCCGGAGTCAACGTTATGCATGCCTGCCTGAGTGAGCAAGTCGTCGATGATCTGCTACGGAAGGACCTCAAGTTCGAAGGCGTTGTCGTTTCGGAGTGTCTGGAAATGGAGGCCCTCACACACAACATTGGCGTTGGCGGAGGAACAGTGATGGCCAAAAATGCGGGATGTGATATTATACTCCTCTGCAGGTCGTTCCAGGTGCAGCAAGAGGCCATTAATGGCCTAAAACTCGGCGTGGAGAACGGTATTATCGGGCGGGCCCGCATAGAGCAATCTTTACGCAGGGTTCTCAAACTGAAAGCCAAATGCACCTCCTGGGAGCGGGCCCTCAACCCTCCCGGCATCCCTTCGCTGACACAGATGCAACCGTCCCATACCAGTCTCTCCACCCGGGCATACAATAGCTCTATCTCGGTTGTGCGGGACAAAAAGAACCTCCTTCCCCTATCCAACATTCTGGAATCAAATGAAGAGCTACTTCTGCTCACGCCATTAGTGAAGCCGCTGCCTGCTTCAGCCGTATCCCGCTCTGTAAGTGAGCACTCAAACATGTCGCTCGATCCTATATCGTGGGACCGGACGGCTTCCGTGTTAAGTGGCGAAAGCGTTTTCAAGGAGCTCGGGCGGTCCCTTTCGCGGCAGAGGAGTGGCCGTGTCTTGCATACATCCTACACGGCTAACGGCGTGCGTCCAATCCATGAAAATCTCATTGACCGGGCCAACGCAGTGATCGTGGTCACTGCAGATGCTAACAGGAATCTATACCAGCATGGATTTACTAAACATGTTTCCATGATCTGTAGATCACAGTTTACCCCATCTGGTGAAGCGCGCGAGAAACCTCTTATTGTTGTCGCTGCCAGTTCTCCATACGACTTCGCCATGGATCCGTCTATTGGAACCTATATTTGCACTTACGATTTCACCGAAACCGCACTGGAGGCCCTGGTTAAAGTGCTCTATGGGGAGTTGAACCCCGTTGGCTCATTACCTGGTTCTATAAGCCGCAGTCAGAAGCTACACCAAGCAAGACAGCACTGGTTGGTAGAAACTTGGAATGAGGAAAGGGATGCTCGCTCTTTGGATTCTCTCTTGGATGCCGTTAGAGGAGATTGTGCCCAGGGACAACGTTCCGAACTGTTGGGAGTAACGTCGAGCAGCTTCCTGCTTCGGCGGGAAGAGATTGACGAAGCGCATTTCGTCGTTCGAAACAGCAGCACTCAAGCTTTGTACGGTTTTTGTTCCACGTACTTCTTTCGCTCTACGGGGACTGGCGTTATTGGTTCCTTAATCGTCCATCCTGCACGACGAAAGTTGTCGATTGGAAATTCACTCCACAGCCGCGCCATTCGAACCCTTCTTCAGCGAAAAGGAGTGAAAAGATTCCAGCTCGGCTCACGACTTCCGGGGATTTATCTTGGCATCCCATCGGCGAACCCAGTAGAGCGTAAAAGGCTGCGGCAATGGTTTGCGAACCTGGGCTGGAATACGGCACTTTCGCGGCCCGTTTGCAGTGTGGTGCTCCGCAACCTAACCACTTGGACGCCACCCGACGGGCTGGTCTTTGGCCTTCAAAATGCAGACGTGACCTATGACCTCGTCCATGGCTGGGATCACGCGGATTCCATCCTTGATCATATCAAGACGAACTCCAGGCAAGGTGTGATAGACATCTACCGGGTAGCTCTAGGAGGGGCTCCACATTGTGGCATCATTCGGGCCACACGGCCTGGCGATGGGGCTATTCTGGGAAGCGTAGTTATATACAACGGACGGGCGACCTTGGCAGAACACATGCCCGCGCTGAAGTCTACCCAAGTCCTGGCGGGGGGCATCTCATCCCCCGTCATTTCGCCTTCGGTGGGCGAGTACGCCACAGTCATGCAGGGGTTGGTCTTGCTGGGCATCAAACAGATTCGCAAACAAGGCGCCGAGGCTGTGATCATGGACAGTGTGAGTGACAAATCCATTTGGTTGGTGTGCAATAAAATTCTCTCCTATTAACATGGCGATTCTAGGTTGATGTTGATGGTAATTTCGAGTGCTTGTCAGGACTGGGCTTTAGCACTCTGCACAGCTTCGAAGAGGTCAATTGCGATGCAGCAACATGGACTATGGTGCCTGGACCTTGACCGCTTTTCCACTTGTGTACCCACAAAGTTCTCTTTTGGTCTCGATATTCATTTGCTTGGTTGCCTGCTGCCATAATGTATGATTATGGGGGGCTGCTCGGCATCGTACATACGATATCCACACATAGTTGCATCTTTTCTTTGGGACATGTGTCCTCTTGCCTTCATTCGCGAGCTCTTCAGTTGGGGGACGTCGGTCCCCTTTCTATCTTTTCAAATACCTTCTTAGCTGGTTCCATCGAGCCGATCAGCTGAATGTGATTTCAAAATTGGCCACGTAGGTGTAAGCGATAAATTGATTTGGAGGGCTAAAGTACTTGGGAGGTCAACGCATCGGACACAGTCACAAGCAGGTACAGAAGAGACATGCTTTACGAAAATGCCGATCGCCGCTTAGATGATCCACGCGATAGTGCCGGTGCGGAAATTAATTTGGAGTGGAGCGCTACTGGGTCGGAGGATGTTTGCGAAGCGTTGAGTGATGGATATTGAAAACATCCAAACGCACCATGTCCCGAATGCGGTTGCTACAGCCCCTCGCTAGAGTTCTAGACTTGTCAGGCGAGAGTTGAGAATCCGCGCAACGAGCATTATTAGCATCAGTCATTGTGTTGGGATCCCCTGTAACGACACGGGATACACACATACACACACACACACTCTCTCTCTCTCTCTCTCTCTTTCTTCTGGTCTGTAAGATCCACTGAGCAAGTCAAAGCGGTCACCCATGAGGAAAACGCCGCGGAACATCAAGGATTTGCGGTATGAGCTCCACCTCCGAGATCCTCCCGATGGATTTGGAGAAATTGTCAAGACCAGTAGGAAGTGATAGGGAAATGGGAAGAGGGGCAACAGAGGCGAAGGTACCGAAGTGGCTGTTCCACGGCAGCAGCAATCATCCCTGCTGCTGCTTTCGGACGTCGGGGCCAAACTGGGTCCGGCCAACAGCAGGAGAAAACCGTCCTTGTGGATTGGGTGGTTCTCAAGGTACTAGCTCAATCTTACTAATACTCTGTCCCCCCCAATGCAGTCTTGCACTCTCCACCTGGAGATATCTACTGGTCCACTACAGTAGAAGCATCTACGTTTGTACATATTTCCTAGTTAGATCTGTCCCGGTAAATCGTCTTCTGTGGTCTCTATTGACTACTCAGTAAGTAGTAGCTTTAAGCCCCACGCGTGGAGAAGGGAAGGGGAGAGGGTCGAATCGGCTTGGATTAAACTGCAGTCCCACCCCGCGGATTTGCGGTCCGTCCGGTTGCGGTGGCCACTTCCAAATCAGTTGTTGTAATGTCCTTTTTCTTTCCCCGGTTGATTTGGATCTTTCAATTTCATTCCTATTCTACTCCGTATTCTATTACTATATTCATGTAAATTTAATTGTCCTTGATTCGTTAATTTGATCCCGGGTCTTCGAGTGGGTTTTCCGTTTCCGCCTTTTATTTTTCTTTTTGTTGTTAATGAAAGGGAAATGTCTAAATAACTAAATAAATTAGCAATGATGATGATATTTCCGGTCCCTGCATGGACCTGAAGCAGACCAGATTCAGAAGGAGCAGAATATAATGGAATCCACTCAACTTAACCAGGGAACTCGAAATGACGACATGGTGCCCATCTTCGGGGTCAGATTGGGTAAATCAGCATCGGATCTCACCCCTGAGAATAAAAGCAGAAGTGGTCAGGGACGGATGCTCTAAGCAGGATACGTCAAGGAACCTGCTTTTGCCTCTTTTGCACACATACACACACAGCCCGAGAGAGAGAGAGGCCTCCATAACGTAGTGTGGGCACAACAGCCAACGAACCAATTCCATAACTTAATTAGCCCGACCTGAGACTTGGAACAAAACGAACATGTGACTGGGCGGTCGCCCCCCCTCCCCCCGAATATTCACATCGCAGCTGCGATCCCGTCTTTGTGTCGTGCTAAAATCGGATTGATGATCAGCACGGGAAGTGTGAGTTTCTGCCCAAATCAAGAGGCACACAGCCTAGACTCCAGACCGGACCAGGAGATGGGATTCTAGTGTGTATCTAGATACAGATTTTCCACTGGCAGGTGTAAGGCTGGTGCCAAGCACGCCCTGAGAGGGGGCCCCCGACCAGAGAAAATAGCGAAAAAGGATGGATGCAGGTGTTTTTGACTTTGGAGTCGGTCCCACAAGAACTGGCTTGTGATCCTGTCAGCCTGTCACACACTTGCTCCGAATTCTGTTTCTCACTGGTGTTTGCCGCTTTCTGTGTGGAGGGGAGGCAAAAGGTTGTACCGTAAGCCAGCAAGTACCTAGTTAGTAGAACGTCTAGGAAGGTTCACGAAGCAGTAAGCATTATGAACGAATTGATCGATCCCCTTGCATACCCGAATTGTTTCTTTTTGAGATTTAATTAATTTCCTCCATACATAATATGTATTTTCAAAAAAAAAAAAAAAAAAAAAAAAAAAAAAAAA